>NC_060213.1:76534722-76845000 GCF_021130785.1 Homalodisca vitripennis
GAAACGTTGAACTTGCCAGTTTAAAATAAATCCATTGTTTTTATTTAGAACTGTGATTTTTATTTTAGACAAACCAGATAATATTTAATAGTTACCAAATTTAGTAATAAATTGTACTGAATATTCACTAGGAGCTTACTAATCAAAAAATATTTTATATCGTCTTGGATGTCTCATTGATAATTTAAATATTAATACTCTGGAATATTAATATCCACAATCCAAGTCGTTATACAATCCCTTAATATCAGCCTCGAATAGAAAATATGAATTATCAATATGCTGACTTGTTTGATTGTCACTTAGATGTAGCATTTATAACACGTTTAAAGGACCTAATAACGACAGATTATGGCATAAAATAAACATATACTTATAATACAATTCAGCAGTAGACAGTTTTATTAAAATTAGGTAAATAATATTATACGAGTGCTAAATAAAGGTAAGTGTTAAGTATAAATGGTATAAACTTTTAAAATACTGTGACCGTCGAGAGGAAACTAAAAAATTCTCAACCCTGACAAAGGAGCTGGTCCTGACAACATCCCTCCTTCTGTACTGAAGTTCTGCAGCTCAATTCTCGCTCCTCATATCTCCATCTTTTGGAATTGCTTCTTCTCTTCTGGCATATTTCCTCCCTGCTTAAAGCCCGATTTTATTGCACCTATATTTAAATCCGTGACCGCACAGAAGCCAAGAACTATAGGCCCATAGTTATCCTCTCTTCTCTCTCAAAAGTATTTGAATCTCTCATAATGGATGGCCTAAAGTTTGAGCTGAAACACACAATTATTCCTGAACAACACGGTTTTATGAGTGGTAAATCTACAACCACCACTAATCTTGCCTTATTCCACCACTACATAACATCTGCATTCTCAAACGTAAATCAGTTTGACTGCATATTCTTAGACTTCTCTAAGGCATTTGACAGAGTGAGCCACAAGCACTTTATGGCCAAACTAGATGCCATGGGATTCTCAAAACTCTCTTTTTGACGTTCCTTCATTCCTATCTCAGAGATCGTACACTCAAGGTTAGATGTGGAGGCGCTATTTCTCGGTCATTAAGTGCTTTATCAGGGGTTCCCCAGGGATCTCTCCTCGGCCTCATCTGTTTTAACCTCTTTATAAATGATATCGACCACTGCCTTGGAGTTGAGCTGCTACTATTTGCTGATGATGCAAAGATTTTCATAGAAAATAAACTCTTTTAACTGATCACCAACTGCTTCAATCAGCACTTTTCCATATCGAAAAATGGGTGCCTTATAAACGCTATGGACCATATAACTAAATGCGCTGTGATGAACTTTTCAAGATCTTTTACACCCTGTCTCTTCAACTACTCTCTTTACAACACCGTTCTTCATCGAGTAGATAAAATAAAGGACCTTGGGCGTCATCACAACACCAACTCTTCACCCTGCTGAGCACATCCAATACATCTGTAATAGAGCAAACTCAACTCTTGGATTTATCTTCCGCTCTACTCGTAATCTTTCAGTAGACGCCCTGCTGATCCTCTACAAAGCACTTGTTCGTCCTCTCCTGGAATACAACTCTTCCATCTGGTCACCTTCCCAAGAAGGACTCAAAACACAACTTGAAAGAGTTCAGCAATCGTCTTGTCAGAACAGCTAGGTTCAGAGATGGCCACCTCTACATGAATGTTCCAATTGCTGGAGTTATCAACTACAGCATGGCCTTGCTCCTCTTGAGGCTCGTAGAAAGATACATGATCTTATCTTTCTCCACAAGATCATCATCGGAAGCATTGATTGCCCGCAACTACTCAACAAAATCTACTTCCATGTTCCTGGGCATACGAGACTGCGAGACACCTTTGCAAGACTGTACTATTCAACGACCTACCAACAAACAGAGTACGATACCTCGACTTCTACGCAGCGGAAATGAGATGCGACATCTTGTTGACTTTCTTCGCCACCAGCCCTGCTAGATTTCGAGAAGAAATCATCAAATTAGTATATGGCACTCTATAATTCTGTTTCAACTATACCTTTTTTCTGTTTTTTACTCGCCTTATTTTAGTAGTACTTTATTATATATTATAGTCTTTGCATTTAAATTGTTCGATATTGTTGTTGTATTTATAGTTTATTGATTATTTCATGTACCTGTTCTTGTTGATCTTGTTTAATCAATCAACCCTGTTTTGCTTGACTCTCTGTGCATCTTAAATCTCCAAACTTTTCTTTTTATATTGTCAAATGGTTACCTGTTGTTGTTATTGAATTATTGTTATCTATTGATTTAGTCGTTATCAAGTTATTGTTATCCAATTGTATCAGTTGTTGTATTCGCTTGTTTGCACTCTTATTCTATATTGTTATGTTATTTTACTATGTAATGGTATTGTAAAAGTGGCGATTGCCGTGGAAATAAATAAATAAATGAAATGAAATGAAATGAAAATACTATAATACACTTATTTCTTACTTGGATTCGTCTCCGCCCCAAATAGTATTAAAACAAATAAATATCGTACAATTTCAAGGATATAACCAGGTAGAAAGATAAGTAAACACTGTTATACTATAATACTATAAGCTGAAACAGTCAGTTAATGTAATCAACTGTTCTATATTAACACGACGTTATGACAGCGAAACCAAATTATTTACAATGATTAGTAATTTAACTACAATTTCAAATGTGTTTACAGTTTTTATAGTCCTGAAAGCATAGAGCTTGATATGAAAAACACTTCGTGCAAAATTCTAGGTAGCTTAAAATAGTTACAAGAATTCTCTGATCTCAAATTTTGAAAAACATATTATGCTAATTTATTTTATTTAGAAATTTATTTAGTCTATAATTTTATATCTTTGTAACTACCTTAAAAATCCATTAACATTATACTAATGGAGTTGGCTTGATCAGCGGTTAGTGATTGTGTTTTTTATTACCAGTCAAAATCAAAAAATAAAAATTTAATAATTTACACACTTTAAACGTGCAGAAACATATCTTTATCTAGGTTTTTTATTGTTATTCTAATAAACCACGGTGAAACGCCGTCGTTTATTACTACACCAAAAAGGTATTAATTGAAAAGCTACGAAATCAATCTTCATCTTGACATAGAATTTCTCTATACTGGCCTATAATAGTTGAATTTGCATTTAATCGTTATATCAATTAAAAAAAAAAATGTTGAAATATTAGAGAAACATTTTTTTTTAAGTTTAAGATGTATTTAAAAACGTAAAAAAGGGATTTTAATACGCAACTTCACGCCCTTATCTATAAACTAAAATCTAAAATGGATCCATACATTTAAATATCTTTTAGTAACTATCTCTTATGTCAGGATTGTTTAGAATGCCATTTCAGAGGAATATGCTCAAGTTGTACCTGTATTGAAAATGAAATGCATGCGAAGGTGTAACGTCCCGTTTCCCAGTCGGTTGCGTAGGCGGGGTTGAAGTAGTAAAGTCAGCAGGCAGTGTTATGGTTACTACCAATACCAAGTGCAGTCTGAATGCAGATTTCATCAGGGCGCCACCCCCGTGGCGGGTTACTTCTTTTAGGTACAATTCGGGAACCTGTCCCTCCCGTAGTTGTTATAGCTCTCACTGGTAAGGCAGACTTAAGTTCAACAAGTAACCATTCATGCATGCAAACTTAAACAACATAATCAATTAGGTTATGGACCTGAACAAAATTGAAAACCGATAACTTCCTAAATTAGAAATAATTTAGGCCTAAGCTTGGTTTTTATAACAAATAAAGAAAATGTTCTAAGTATCTGGCCGTTTCTTATCTCAGTTCTTTAATATTATCGGCATGCATCAACTATAATTATACGGCTTAAATAATTATCAGAAAAGGTCAACTTTAGTGACAAACAAGTTTCAATTATCAACTTATTGTAACTTCAATTTATTGACCCCACTAACATCATGATATAGTTTAAAATTATTTAAAGAGCTGATTATATGTTTATAGAAAAAAATTATGTGAATCTGAGGTCAAAGATAGTAATATAAATGGCTAGATATCACCGAGGAATTTATTTAATTTAAGTGCTCTGGGTCGTGCCAAATTTCACTTAGTTGTTATACAAATAAGCAATATTAATAATTGTGTAAATACTTAAGTTTTAGTTACACCTTCCAATCCTTGGTAAAATATTGTATAAATGATATGCACGAAAATTACGACGTAGGTGGCCACCATGCTAGACATACAATTAAACATAGACAATACACAAATAAATATAGGTACCAATTTTACACATAATTGTTAAGGCAAAACTAAATTAAAATACAAAGGCAAAATTCCTAGATGGTGTACAAACACTCCACTGGCGAGTGAGTCCTGCAACCGTCCACACACGCCAAAGCTGCTTTCAAATAACGTGTACACAAGTTCAATATCTGAGTATGGCCATACAAGAATTAAAAAGTTTGACTTATCGTGTAGCAGTCACTTATCAGGTCCGTGACTCCACAATAGCGCACCAGTCTAGTCGTGACGCAAGGAAGTGAGGTGCGCGTACTCCTCACAGTCAGCGAAGCTCCCAGTATACCTCGCGTACAGTCTGTGCCGCTCAATGTCCAGGCGCGTGCAGTCTGCCTGACGTACAGTCCGGAACGAAAACCAGAACTCTCTTCAAAATATATAAAAATCACGGAAATCCGGTCACCTGTCTTAAACTCTGCACTCCGCTAAACAGACCAGGGCCTCCTAAGCTCAACGTCCCGTTCGTGATTCATCACTCCCAGCGCTAGGTGGACGAACCTTGAACTTCAGCTTTCGTCATCCGGTAGCCTACTTCATTGTAACAGATAACAACTACCAAGTTATTATCTGTTCAAGGTCGGGGCGGACACACTCCGTTTCCTTGGTGATTGACGAATTTTGCGTTGGCGCGCCACTACGCAAATATAACTTTGTTTAGTTGATCAGGCTAAAATTTCGTCTAGTAGACCAAGATACGAGCGTTTCAAAGGTTCGGGTTAATCTATTATATAATTTCCTGTTGTACTTTTCAAGATTAACGTTAATACATAACCCTATAAAGAGTTTTAAATTAGAAGCGATCCAACTAGAATTTAACATTTACTAATTTAATAAAAACACAATTCTTGTATGACAATGGATATAAATGAATAATTAGAGCTATGCTTATGCATGAAAGCCTATTGATAGTAAACCATATCTAAGTAGTCAAACTGTATTATGGAATATATAATGTCATAAATCAAACTTTAAGCACTTCTATTTGCGTATATTTAGTATAATAGAGGAACAGCTATTCTTACTCATTATGTATTATTGATAGAAAGCCTTATCAAAGTAGCAAAATAACATTGTTTTAGAGTTATTACACAATTATATTTGATTTAAACTAAATCAATTTATAATCGTAAATATTTTTAATTATAATTTAACACTGATTTCTCAATATTTAAAAACTAGACGAAATTTATGTTTCCATAAAATTAATACTTTCCTGGAAGCGGGTAAAATATAACGCTAAATGGAGTGCGCAGGTGCATTTTCACGGAACAATCCTAGCATCCCAACTCTGTACATTGATATTTATGGTACGTACGTTTAGTACGTAGTGTATATACTGAACAATAAGCATAAGTTAGACCAATAAAACTTGGGAGTATCCTAGAATCTACTTAGATCGCCAATTGACATTCTATTTCGAGCTCCCGATGAGGCACAAGATCTAAACAGTAAGTGATCCTTTCCAAATGTTAGGCCGATATCCGTTGTCAAACCTTTGCTAGAGTGACATGTTAAAAAAAATCGAAATGAAATTAAGCCTTTATTAGACATTGCTAAAATCTTTTTTGAAAACCCAAACATCGAGCGTGCATTTTCTGAATATTTTCTTCTGTGTTTCAAAGTTTTAAAAAAACTTGCATTAGTATATTGTGACCTTAGCGTCAAAGATTTTAAGTTATTATTCCTGGGTTCTGTTTATTTTCTTTTTAGTTTATTGGCGTCATCTACGATATTAAATAATTTTTATGTAAATAAAACTATTTTTCGACAGTTCTTATCCCACGTCCTGTAGTGCTGTAGTGCACCAAGTATCGAACCACACTTGAAGCACTTCAATTTGCGTACATCTAATAATAGTAGTTACACGCGGCTCGGCTCGCGATTTTATACTGAATAAAAGCATATCCTTTTAACATGGACTTACATTAACAGTTTCTGACAATAAGTGATAATCACTAAAAATTACTTCAAGTTCACAGAAAAATTGTACTTCATATTTTAAGAGCGAAGCTTTAAGGCCTTGATACAAAAATTTTTGATGCGTACCAATGAAGTACACAAAATTTTCTACAGTATGTCATAATATTTGAATGAATATCTCAAACAATTTCACCAACATTTGAGTTCAGGGTGGAGAAGTACTTGGTCCATAGTAATCTAAGTCAGAATAATTAAGACACTACGATAGAATCCAATAATGATTTTGAATTATAAATAGATCTTTTAAAGTTATTTGATACTTCAATTTTCGTTGTTAACAGGATGAAAAGTTAATAAAAATTGGAACTGACTGTTACTTTAGGTTAAGCATGTAAAGACACATTTATGGTTTGAATATGTTATATTTCCCACGCTTAATTATCTTAATTTCATTATCTACTTACGATAAAAGGAATATTACTATTGTCATACATTATTTATTTATTATATATATATTTACGCTTTTTTGCTAAGATAAATTTGTACTGTTTACTATTCTAATTTAACACAAAATGATTATATTGGCATTATTATATTTTTTTATTTACTATTGTTGTACATTGGGTTTACCGTTGGAAGTGAAATAATTAAGTCACTATACATTAATTTTATTTTAAAATGGGACATTAAATATTAGATATGAAAAAATGTATATATATCACTTACTTTAATGAAATATTTCCAAACTAAATCGAGAAACAAAATCCTTGGAGGTCTTTATCGGCGGCCATCTTCTATAGCGCTGCATTCCTCTTTCTGTCATATGGCAGAACAAAGTTTTCCGGGTCAGTTAGTAATGAATCTAAACATGCACTAAAACTAATTTTGTAGTATCTAATAGCTGTACGTACTTTCGAAACTTAACACTTTCGTTTAAAATGGCGTATCCCGTATTGTTACTTCAGACATTTCTTCATTATTCAATTTAATAGAGTCCTTAAAATTTTGTGAGAGATTTATTTTTATTTGTTTTATGTATTAATCATGAATATAATCATCACGTTAGATTTGATATGGGTCTGATAAATCTTTTTCTCCTTCAGTGTATTCTTTACGATATATGATAATACAATTTAGCATAACTAGACATATAAATGATTATGAATCATAAACACAAGTAGAATCAGGAAATTAATTTAGATATATATATATATATATATATATATATATATATATATATATGTTTATACTAATACAAAACTATACATTTCTTTCTCTTGGATTAGGAACAATGAATGTTATAATTATTTGTCGTTATTTTATTTCTAATATGCTATTTTATTAATAAAAAATTTCATAAAATTAAAATATTAAAATTACAAATGCCTCACTGTTTTAAAAACTGAATTACTTGTTGTGTACTGCATACTTTTGGAAGTGTTTTTTTGTTTTGTTTTTTTTTGTTTTTTTGTCTCTTAGGACAAGAAGCTTATAAATTGCACTTAGTTCTGTAAGAACCTTTGCGCTGCTTCCGGAGTGACAGGATATTCAGGATGGGTAAGGTTAGGGAGTAGGTGCCGCCTCCTATCGAGATCCACGAGGAAGAATTAGGGCACTACATCTCAAAGTCGTCCCGGAAGAAGGGGAGGCCAGCTCTGAACCAGCCTCTCCAGTCAAAGTAGGCAGGGAGTGGCACACCCTTGTTGAGGTTAACAAGAACCTCTGAGGTAAGGGAACAAACCACACCAACTCCAACAGTCATCTTCCACAGTAGACTAAACCTATCGAATTGCCCATGAACCCCAGAATCTCAACATTTGCGGTTAGTGATGTGCCGCTACTGGACATCCATAAGGTTGCCCAGATTGAAGTGGCACATCGGTTTTTGCTGTGCCCAGTGGTGGGTTCAACTGGTAGGTATAAACCAGCCAGAACTGATCCCTGCTGGGTATTTGGAAGTGTTTGGTAATAAAACCTTACTTTTGACGGGCCTTAAGAAGTTTTATATTATTATCTACTGGTTTTCTGTGATATTGTATATTGTGATATCTACAAACTAAATAAGTAACGCACTATATATTCAAAAGGAATCAATATAACGATGAAAATCTATGTAATTTACATAATCTTGACGTCTGAAACCTGTGAATACGGTAAACAACACTGTAAGTTACGGCACATTGGAGCTCCATTGTTTTACAAGTTCGACACATTTGTTTGGTGACAGTCAATGGCCTTGTTTACAGAGGCACTCAAAACTTTGTCTTCGCCATTTAAAATGTTTTCCCCCTTTTACTAACACTACTCAGTAAATAAAAACCAAAAAGTAAGGAAAAAACTAATCTCAATCAAAAAGGAGAAACTTCTGTCACTTAATTCGTATGTCATCCAGTACATAAAACTATTACTTTGTCATCCATTATATGGTTTAATAGAGTGGAAAGCTTCTGTCTTAGTGTTTAAAACCGGAATTTATTTTAACCATAATTTTTTTAGTTTTTCGTTTGTTTATAGTTACGTTAAGAGATTCTTTTTTACAGATGTTTCATGTAGAGTGCTCTACTTGTAACACTATAAAGTATATGTAATTAAAATCAGAGCCATACTAACCATGACTTACACCCCACATTCCTATTCTTTTTCCTCTGAATATATTACGTTTTATGCACAGGCAAAATGTCTACTATGTACAAAAATATTTCCTTCTAATGTTATTAATTTAAAAATTCTCCACCTGGAAGTTTGCTCAATAAATATATAATAATGTGTATAAAATCTTAAAATGGTGGAGTGTATTAATTATTCACATTTTCTTTTTATGTTTGAAGCATTTGAATTAATTTAATTTGTTTGAGTGAAATCCATGATTAGTAAATGTTAGAAACACTTGGGTTATTTGTATAAATACTGTATTAGAATACCTAGGTCCGTATTTAGCTTAGTGCTATTCTGTGGTAGCTCAGTTCGCAAGGGATGAAGCATGTAGCACACATTTAAATGATAAAACTGTTTTCATTGCTCATATTGCATAATATTCTGATCATGAAACTTAAAGTGCGTGATTTTAAGCATGGTTAATGGTTTACTTAAATCGTTAAAGGGACATTAGAAACACAGCATTTATGTCTTACCTTTGGGGTTCCATATTCCAAACGTTTGGAAGTCTAGTGCAAAGCTACAAGCAGAAGATATGAGTTTCTACTTCTGAATAACTTTATAAATCTTAGATTGGCCATTTAAAAACAGTCAGATGTTTTTATGAGGAACATCAAAAGCTATAATAAATTATTTTTATATCCATACCATGACTCAGATATCAGACCTCAATTTAACATTGCTTTGAAGAGAATTAGGAAAAGAGAATATTTCTTTGATGAACTAGAATCTGGTCCTAGCAGTGATGAAAATTTATCCCCGTTTTGTAAAAGAATGTATTACGTGAAGCTCAAGTAAAGTTGTTGTTATTTTGAATTAACAAACAGCCTGTTTTTACGAATTGTTTAACGATTTTGTCCTTGGAATAAAATAAACCCTAATTATTCACCCTGAAATTGTACTTTTTATATTTAATATGTTCTACCACGTTAATATGACTTTGGTAAATTCATAATTTCTAGTTGTTTTCTTTAAAAATTTTTAGAGCACCCACATTTTTTGTACAACACAACGCTACATTTTACCTCTCTATACTGCACGGGTTAAGTACTTTTTGAGATGAGGATGGATTTAGCTTCACGAATGTTTCCACTTTGTCCTTTAGATCCGAATATCCTTTAGATCGGTTAGATTTTAGTGCATTTAGTTGTGAGGATAAAATGTTTTCATTGGATCAGTCTATATACGGTCTATGTGATAGAACTTGTGAGGAAACCTATGACTTGTGTTTGTCGAGAACCACGGGTCATTTCGTATAGCGTAGATTTGTTTTGTCATAGTTAGAATCATTACAGACTGGAGAACAACACTTTCGTGGGATATTCAATGGAATACTTGTATTCACTCATTGGTACGTCACTGTAAAGTCATGGAGTACTTCCATGATAGACCAATAATAACCATTATTCCACTCAGTCACTAATTACACAACATACTACCGAAGTCAGTTTACTTTTGTGTGAATTGTGAATAGACAAGCAACCACGATTGAGATATCCTCGACAAGTCAGTGACTGTTGGTGACGTGAAATGGTGGTGGGGGAAGGGCCTGCGGCCTGGAGTTCATGCTGGCACCGGCCACGCGCGATGCCAGACACAAGTTGCCCTCGCGTTATTTATTACCTTCCTTCATTAAGATATTTCGTTATTATTAAACATTACATGTTTGGTACATTTTTAAAATGTAAATTTGTATTCTATAGTGATATTTTAATATCTTTTTATTTAACTAAGGGATTTTTTGTATTCATTTAAATCTTTTGAAGAAGGTACCTATTCCGACTAAAATTGCATCTGGTCCATATTATTGTTAAATTAACTCAAAGCTGTTAAATTTATTCCAACAATCTGTAGCACAGTTCCGTCATACCAGGTCGCATACTCTGCCAATCTCTACAAAAGTTGAGCTTGTTCTGGAAGAAATAATTAAAGTTAACAAGTCTGTATGTTGTCAGTTAATTTATAAGTTAAAATCAGGATAGCATTGTCCACAAGTCAGTATAGTTTGAATGTATCTCTTTCCTAGTTCAGTTTAGTATACTTTCTAGTGTGCGAATTTAACTAAGTATTTACAAGAATACGTAAAGATTTTGCGATTGCTAGATGTATAGCTAAAAACAAATTGTCTGAAATGTATCCAACTACAAGGTGTTCAGAGTAACTTTATGTATTATGGATTTTATCTCAACTTTCCATCCCTTGTCTCAAAGGACGCTGAAAAAACATTGTTGTTTCCTAAATATCCACCCACAATATCGTTGTGTGTAAAAAGGTTTTGATCCTGGGGCTTTGCCCCTTTGGGTCCGGTTAGCTCCAACAACGAACTTATCCTTGCCATTGACTTGGAAAACGTTCATACTAAGTTTCGTAATAGTGTAGGTGTAATAGTGATCGTTCATGGATAAACACAAAGAGAATGTATACATTTAAAATCAGCAATATGTAAAAGGAAATTTACTAACAAATCACAAATATTATAAATAGCAAGTTGAAAATTTTAAGGTTTACTTAAGTCAAACTATCCGTAATAATATCATTGAATGCAAATAATATATTCAAGGAAACTATTAAATTTCAGTGATGAAAGATACTAAATGAAAAGTATGTATAATACGTAAGTCGGGCTTATCTATAGTGAAGCCTATCACTCGTTTTTGGTTAAAGTAAAAACGAGTTTTTCCAGCCTATCACTCGTTAAGCTGGACAACTTTTATTTCTGTTACCTGTTCGCGGGTTATCTAGCAAAGGAACTTATCTATTATTTCATATATTGCGCATGAAACTTCAATTTTATATAAGGAACATTGCGTATGATTAGGGTGAATGTGGGGATTGGCTGAGCGTTAGTGAATAATTTAACATTGGTTTTATTAGTAACTATGATGGCAACTCAGTACATTCATAACAGATTTAAACAGCGAAATATTAAAGTACGTAACTCAATTATTTAAACACCGATAGGAAATAAAAAATATATTATAACCTATGCAACATCATGCGTAGCGACTTTGTTATTTAGACTTTTTTATTTAAATAGGTATATAAAAACCAGGTAAGTAAAGCAAAATGAGAAGGTATCATGTAGACATGTTGAAAAAGATTTCATATGTCAACTTTTTACATAAAACTTCATTTCTTCTAGAATTGATTCTATGAAACGTAATTTTCTTCCAGGTTCTTTTTTGTATGATAGTCCATTCGTCCACAGGGCTTCTCAAAAATGAAATGAGTGATAATTGTTTTTGTTAATAAATTTCATAGGTTTGCATTGAAATTTGCATGCAATCCCAGCGTAGTCCGTTACGTGTAACAGTACGTAAAGGTACTTGTAAAAGGTTAATTTTTAACAGTGTGGGGTATTTTATTAAGAAAAATTGTATTCCAAGTGACCTACAAACTAGAAAATGTATTGTTTTTTAACAAATATAACACACACAACACACACACACACACACACACACACACACACACACACACACACACACACACACACACACACACACACACACACACACACACACACACACACACACACACACACACACACACACATATATATATATATATATACACAGTATTATATATATATAAATGTGCTACTTTTTATGATACAATGTTGAAATTAAATTCTGCTATTGTCGTTGATACAAATTTGTTGAATGTCAATGAAAGTCGTTTGACAGGTATTTGGTCTTTCGATCATATGTTAGTTTAGTCATTTAAACGCATGTGTGACAAATACGGCTAAATACAAAGTAATTGTATGGTACAAAGTAAGGGCTCTGTGGTGTAATGGTGGTACATTCACCCGGCAAGTGAGAGATCCGGGTTCGAGTCCCGGTTGAGCAAGTACTTTTTGTAATTGAATGTTTATTGAAATGATATATATATATATATATATATATATATATATATATATATATATATATATATATATATATATATATATAATATATTTTAATGGAGGCCGATCCCCTTTTAAGCCTTATTCTGCCCGTGCTCATGGGCCACTGGCCTGTGCGAGGATCTTATCAAATAGAATAAGAGGGAGAGTCGATACAGTAAAAGGTTGATGGTACTGATAAAAAGTGCAACGGTCACAGACAGGATTTGAACCTGCGCTATCCCTAACGCAGACTCAAAGTCCATGACTTAGACCACTCGGCCATCGGCATCCCCAATATATATATATATGTATATATATACATATATATTTGTTATATAATATTTATATTATATATTTGAATTTATATCTATTTATTATTACTTTATCGTTCATGTGGTTGTCTGCAAGACAAACTTACTTGTTTGATCAAATAAAGAACTTATACGATAGTTAAAGTGTTTGAGGTTAACACTTATGTTACCTAGAAGTCGCAGTTTTATGCAACTACTAAATCTGTATGCAGAAAGTCCATTGTTTTTAGTATATTCGTTAACTCATATGGCGAGGAGGTTTTTGTAAGTGATGTATAGTTACTAATATAATTAAAAAGGACGGTTTCAGTCTATGTGTTCCTCAGTTGAAAAAGTAGTACTATAACAAAACATATAGTAGTAAGAAATATTTTTATGATAATCTATTTTTACATTTAACAGAAACAACTATCCCTTACCTTGGGATCACTATTGAGCCAGGGTTTACTAGTTAAAGCGTCCGGGAAGTCTCCATCGCCTCCAAAATCAACCGCAAACGACAAATAAAACTGACATAATACATTGATACGAATTATCACAAATTAATTTTTTTTGTATTTTAGTAAGAGCACAGATAAATACTGTACAGCCTGCCAAGAAAATCGAGTATTCTATCATACAATATAACTAAAATCCTGAACATCTGAAGTAGGCTGCATTGGCGAAGAATGAAAGAGGCGTGATTGTAAAACTGTAAGTATGAATGTGTATTGTGTGTATGAATGCCTGGAATTTTAGAAACACCGTATTGACGTTTGCCATACAATGTATATACAATGTCACTGCAATAAAAAAGATTTTTATTTTTTTATTTTGATCTAGATTATATTAAAGTGAACGTGACAGTCCTATCGCATATGTTCAAACAATGCTCTTTATAAAAAGTAAAATTATTAGCACATAATGTGTCAATCCATGTACTTCACTAGGGACTGTTACCTCTATAATATAGGTTTGTGTTCTTGAAACTTCAGAATGGCTTTATTTATTGTGAACTCTACCTGCTGCATTCATCTGAGAGTGCCATATAACGAAGGTATATTTATATTTAATTAATGAAATAAAATTAATTTAAAATATGAGTTTTGCCATAAGCACTGGTATAAAAATCTACTGGAGGTCTAGCAATATAACAAAATATACGCGTTTGTTGTATTCCTTACAACGGACATTACTATATTTATTGGAGAAGGGTATGGTTTAAGATTTCCATTTCAAATTTAATTAGAATGTGACATTTTAGGCTTATTATCAACATTAATTTATTTTAAGACGATACGATAACACGAAACGTTGTCTCAGAGTATAAAATGAAATATGCCTATCAAAATAATATGAAATCATCCAATCATAATCCACAAGTTTATTTTCATCGTAACCTAAATTTAAACTCAACAAAGTTTTGATAAGTATTTTATGAAGATTATTTTAACGCCAAAAATATATTTCTTAATGTCTTGCAATTGTGTACAAATTTATGATTTCATGAAATTATCCAAGGACTTTTTATGGAAATGAGATAGTCAAATAATATCTTAATTTTAAAATTCATTCAAATTATTTTGCATGGGTTGCATCTTTCATTCAGTTCCCTCAATTTCACATAAAAAATTTACACCTTCATACTTTCTTACTGTATTGACTTACCTCTTGGTCAAACGGTGTCATTTTACAGCTGCCTAATGATGGATATAGTTTGTCTAGGGGTTGAACTTGACCAAAATTCTTGTTGTCAACATAGAATTCTATAGAAAACAGTGCAAGAGTTTTTAAGAAAAATATGAGTATAGTTTTCCCGAAAGACTTTTTTTGGACGAATTTCCTCTTGACATGTTCACCTGGTCATGTATTTCGTGCGGTGGTATTTACTTGCTCTAAGGGGTAGCTGACACTCTGTGCGTTCTTTCACATCCGACTGTCGGAGATACCCACTTATAAGGTGTAAAGCAAACCACAGTCGATCCAGTTATGGTAGGGTTCGACGATTTCTTCAGTGCTTACACAATTATCCGTCTTGCAGTTGGATCAGCAAGTGCCTGTTAGCGCAATAATTATTGACAACAGATGCGCTCCTCACAACTTGTTGTGTCGTGTATCCTGGGTCCTTTAAGGATTATCACCTCGTCAAGATTCATCATATATATGAGTGGTTTAGCAATTTACAAACAGTGGTTACTTTATCACGCTCCCAACTATCGGGAAGTTTGTGATGTTATTTTTCGGGGGCAAGCGAAAATATTCGCAACTTGCCAGATAGCCAGTCGAGAAAATTCCAGGGTTCGAGAATTTCATATAACTATTAATTTATTGTTTAGGAGTCGAATCAGAGGCCCTGCGGAAGAAATTGATACTTCCAAAATAACGTTGGGCTTACTTCATCACGTCAACTCCCATAAAATTTTTGAAGACGTAAAAAAATAATCTTGCTCAGAAAAATAAAAGATTTCTTGTTCTAGGAAAGTTATTGTTCAAGCGAGTTCGATTTTCGAAAACAACTGTATTGTTTATTAATACGTCGGTCAGTGAGGAATTACAAGTAAGCTGAGTAGTCTCCACTGATAACTTGGTCGGGGAGTCGTATATACAGTAATTATTGTAAGAGCCCGGCGGGGTTGGAATAATTAATCGGTTAAATAATGATGGTTAGTGGAAGCAAAATACAAAATCAAAGCAAAATATGGAATAGCAATGGCAAAACAAAAAGCAATATTCAAATAACACCAAATAGCAAATATACAATCTTATAAATTAAAGATTAGCCATGCACCAATATCACAGTGCAACTACTATATACATAAAGCAAGCACTAACCATTTAACAAAAAAATATTTCTATGGGATGCCAAAAGCTAGATGAATTTATAATATGAAAATATACTAAGCTGTATTTATTCTGTAGGCAAGTGTAATAGCTCCAAAATAAAATATCAAGTTTACTTCTCAGGCATATAATTTTGAAAAATAAAAACAAAATAATCACTTATAACAAAAAAACACCATGCAGAATTACCCTACCATATGCCAGCATAAGATAAAGGTAAATGATTTTAAACCATGCAATAAGGCTACTAAGCTAAATTACTATAAATATTAGAGGCTCTTATGAATATCAAACAAAATTGAACACTCACCCTATCTGCACAGTTCACTAGAAAAATAAACTAAAATATCGGTAAATAAATATTTTTGATGGAGGTTTTAACGGGGTGAGGGTTGTCAGACGTTCGCAAAAAAATAAAAAGAAAGGGAGTGCGAGTCCCCGAAATAGATAAAGGAGAGAAAATAAAGATAATCATTACAAAGATATAAATAATTAATAAAATGAAAATTAGATTGAACTTCAATAAGAAAGAAAAATATTTCCGAGTAGATTAGAGATTCGCCAATAAATGTGATAATAATCAGACAACAGAATGATGGTCGAGAAAACTTTATTACCTAATATAAAAATTTACATCGATTGAACATAAGATTTAGTTTATGAGGACGGGGTCGGTGGGAAGAAAGTATTTATAAAAGGAAGTCGTGGGTATTAGGATGCCCAGTGTGTACTATCGCCGGAAAGAAAGCAGTGTAAGGCGAGTCCCGACTGTTATAATTTCTTTCCGGGTAGGAGATAATTGGTAGGAAAAGTTCGTAAAGGAAACTCGGGATGAGGTGTCAGATCGATCGCCAGGAAAAGAAATGCGAGATCTGAAAAAATTTAGAAAGGAAAAATTTTGACACAGTAATTAAAATTTAGTCGAAATGACAAAAAAAATAATCTGAGTAATTGAAATTCTAAATATAAGTTAAATTGAAGAAAAGAATAACTTTAGTAATTCAAGTTGAAAAAGTAATTAAAGTTTCAGTAAATTGAGAAAGTCAAATATATTCTATTTAAATTTAATGATATACCCTTAAATATCAAATAAATTATTAAGAGTATATTTAAATTCAAACAATTATCTTATCAAAATAAATCTAGTAACCATCAAACATTACTAATATATTTCAGATCGATTAAGTTTCATAAATAACAAATAAAATATTAAATTCTGTTTCACATAAAAAAAAAATTTGGAAGAATTGTTGATGGCGGAGATAAAAACACTTTAGTAAGGAACAGGGTCGTTGTTCCTTACCTGGTGCTGGATATCGGCGGCGGGCGTCGAGTCGCGATGTAGTCGTTCAGCGAGCGGGGTCGGGGGAAGGGGTCGAAGTAATGGTGAGCAGCGGTCGTCGGCGGTGAGAGGTCGCTGTCACTGGCTGTCTCTCCGTGTCTTCAATCTTCAATCGGCCGTCATTATATAGGTTCGCGCGATCGCGGGGGTGGGGGAAGCCTTTCTCCTCTCGCCGTGATCGGAGGGGAAGCGGCGATATCCGTGCGGGCACGGACCTGCCAGATAGCGTCTGAACTCATCGTCAGTAAATAATTATTTCGCTTCCTTTTATGATAATTCTAAAACTCAAGTCGTTATTCGTAATATTAAAAAAAAATTGTCTGTTCTAATTTTTTCAATTTTACTAATGGAATATTTTAAACCCTTTAAAGCGCCAAACAGTTTCAGCTAAACTCTGGTTAGCGCTCATTTATTATAAAAAATTAAAATTAGATTTTCTCAACGCTAATTTTAATTTATTTTTTAGGTAAACAAAATAAAACAGAAACTGCACAAAAAATATCATTTTATCATATTTATTGCCCAAAATACAAATGATTTACTATGTAGCGTTCCAGCTCCTTTATAAATTTTACCCAATGCTTACTGTTTTTCCTTTTATTATTATGTATATCAATGATGACATTGCCGTGCTTATATGTACTAGAATAGATCTAGAAAAATAAGATATTACATATTTAATACAAAGTTATAATAAAAAATAAAATTTTACATTCCAAAAATTTGAAAACCAAATATTTTCCAAATTCTTAGTCCTCTAACGGGTGTTATTTTTATAATAATTACAAAATGGTTTTCAGATGTTTATAGAAGTAAATAAAATATTGTAACACTTATTGGAGTAAAAACAAGCATAAATAAAAAAAATAAACATAAATGTAGAATTTCGGAACAAGAGCTAAAATACATAATTATAAATATAAGGAGTAAAAAAATATTTCTACGAGGACAAAAAGACTTTTATCGCCATTCAAGAAACTGTTTATTTCAAAAGTTTATAAATATAAAACTTTCATAAAGAGATGATAATATAACACATAAAACTACACAGTAGTTTACCGATCAAACTATTCGCACTGCTTCAACAGGATATGAAGAAAAACACAAGAGCTGCCCGGCGCGCGGCGAGGCAGTGACGTACGCATAAATGCGCTTGCGGCCGTTGAGCAATACTACCAAACTTCCAGCTGTTCAACAAAAACCGGGTTCAGTATCGATCTTTAAACACAAAGATTGTCACGTGATGTGGCAACAGCCCGCTACACTACTGTAACATACACGCCTCACAGTCTAGCGGACAAACTCTGAACTAACAGTGCAAATAGTAAAAAACAAGTATATTGCGCGTCTACGCGCTTACGGCGTTCAGAGCAAAGTCGATCCTCGCGCGCATATGCGCTTACGGCGCTTTAAGGGTTAAATTTTAAATTTAATTTTGTATGTTAAAAAATAACATGTTTACAAGTTTTATAAATAGTGTACATTTTAACAACCTAAATTAAATATGATACGAAGCACGTAACTGTTTATATAAATCTGAATCTCATTAGGTGGGTGTAGGATACAGATTTAAGTGTCCATCCTACAACAGATTATTTTTAGTTTCTAGAAAATGATTGAGTATATTAGGACTATATGATGGGTGAGCCAACTGAAGTACCCATCAAAACATATATTCGGAGAACAATTACAGCTATGGGTTAACCCATTTTAGTAGAAGAAAATTATTGCGAAATACAATTTTAAGACGGATAGACAGTAGAGCGCTCTCTTCAGAATTTTCTAGTACTAACCCTAATTTGTTTGAGTACCAGTGTAATCATATTCACACTGCGTCAGTAGCACACTGTTAGAGTGCAAGGGTAGTATCTCTAGAGTGAAGAGTGCTCAGATACAACCGCTAACGCACAGCTTCATTAGTCTTGGAAGGTAGCATCGGTAGTCAGTCATTGATTGTCAGCGTGGACTAGAAACTCACTATCCAAACCTGTAGTAAAGTGGCATTATCAACCCTAGTCAAAATTAGTGATAGATCTGCATTCCTACAATAATCCATGTATCTCAAAACTATGTATGTATTGTTTAGTTATTGTAATGGTATATTTAGAGGGTGATACTATGATTAAAATGATACAAGGGTCATAATACGTGTTTCTGGGATAAGTGTCCATGTTTTTAGCGATTAAATCGGGTAAAATACATAAATATAAGTTTAAATAATGTCATTATTTATTTAAACGCTTTTTTTAATGTTGTTGTCAAACAATATAATTTTATTTATTTTTCCTTTCAAATATAACATCTGGAATTCCCTGCACTAGTGGATTTTGGAGCTCTGAAGTTCTTAGTTACAGGGCTTTGCAAAAATTACCTGTATTTACCAGAATAACCTGTGCAGGCCTAGGTTACAGTAAAAAGAAAGCCCAAAGTCTTCTTAATGCATTGATATGATTGTCCAACAACACTATAAGTTTGTTCAGAATTCTTGTTCCCTTAATATTGTCCTGTTATTTCCTTTCCTGTTCCAGAATTGGCATTATTCGTAGTTTAATATGAAATTAAATTGTTAAATATTAAAATATATGGTGGTATTTTTATAATTATATTTGTTTTTTATTTCTCTATTCTTAGTTAACTCTCATCCGAATATTATTACTTTATAGTATTGTACGAAAACAAAAGAAATTCTTATGTGTATAAAAGACTAGTGTTAACTTTAGGAAAAGGTTAAATTTAAAAAAAATCTAATAGTTTTATGGTAAATCATAAAATATCTTACGTAACAACGTATTCATGCCGAAAAAACCTAATCATAAACTCAGTTAGCGACGGCTTATTTTATCGGTGAGTGAGTGAGTAACTCAGTTAAATAAGAAACTGTAGAATATTATTAAAACTGTGAAGGATATAAAATATATAAATGAAGAAAATAAGTACAAAGGTCGGTAAACCAACTAATCTAGAGTTGCGAAAATATTCTGGCATTGCTGATAACAAACATTAATTGCAAAAGTTTTTTGCGGATCTTCTTTCACTAACTTCTGCAATTATATAAGAATGTCATGGGAATACTTGTTTGAATTATTCTGAGAATCCAATTAAAATTACAATTGGAAATTCTAAACTCTTAAAGCGTATATCATACAACGAAAGTATGTCTCTTACTTTCATAAGAGTTTGTTAATTAAAGAATAGGTGAGATGCGCAACATGAATGTATTCATTCATCATAGGAATAGTAGTATAATTACTAAAAACGCGTGAATGTATACAGTATTTGTAGGATTTTTAAAATCTTATATTCAAACATAATGCCTTATGTATGATACAACAAATATGAAGGTAAAGGCAATTTAATATTACTTTTGACATATTAAAAGAATTTTATTATTTAATCATACCGTATGTACTTTACATCTTTACGCACGAATATTTTAATACATTAAACAAATATTATTCAAACAAATAACCTGCACATAATTACAGTTTATTTGCAAACTAGAAACAAATACCTGTGTTTTCAATTAATATATTAATAATGTTTGCGCAATGTCCACTAAGGCTGGAATGGAATAATATTAATGGTTCAGAAAATATAGCGTGCATTAAACCGAGTTTTACTGTCACTTCATGATACAGCACTGTACGACTAGATATAATTTAACATAAAACTTTAAGTCCGAGCAGTCGTTGGATTTATTTTAACTATGTCGAAACGTATGTGCAGATAAAAATCGCTCAAACATATTTTGAATAATTTTAAACAAATAATTAGCTATTCTTTATCTTGAGGGGTTGATTGCTTTTTTAAATACAATCTTTGGGGCAAAAAGCGTCTACATACACGTTTGTATCACACATAGGGTATTAGAGGAGAAGTAAAAAAATCCTAGCGCCGGCTGTCTTACTCTTCAATAGACCTAAAATTGTGCTAAAACACTTGTACACATTACAAACGGGTTTTGAGATGATTTGTAGACAAACAGTGCTAGCATCCACATAAAAAACTGCCTGAACAATTACATTCCCTAAAAGTAAATGACTGCGTAATTTGTTAGACAGCCGGCTCGATACTTTTCATGAATCCCAGTTGTCGTTTTTCGAATAAACGAATATCTGTAAAACTGATATTGTGCAGTCTATGCTCTCGCTTCTCAATTAATGTTTTGCTATGTGGTTTGGGTAAGTCTTGGCATTATATCAATATTCATATACATAATTACTTTCGTCCTATACCGTGTCAGGACCCTGCATAAGTCTTCCAATTAAACCAAGCAGACTTCCTCACCAAAATAAAATATCTATTCCTGCCAGTTCAGGAGTTTTCCACTTTTTCAATTTTAAAAGATTCCTCCTTTGAGTCACTATTTTCGTATGCATAGTAGTATAAGTAAAACACTTATAATACAAGTGACTGCATGATCTGAACCTAAGTGACCTCTAAAACATATTTCTAAATCCATACAAATCCCTCAGTCTACCCAAGGCACGCTGCGTAATCCGTGTTACACTGTCATTAAAAGTGAGCCATGAATCCATGAATGAGTTATCGCTTCAGATTTCCTAGACTGGCCGCAATGTGAAATTTTCAAGGTGTAACAAGAATAACGCTGACCATTGATTTTAAAGGGCCAGAAATATCAATTACATTCTCAGAGATTCTGTAGTGTTAGGAAATAAATATAGGTCAGTATGCTTCCTGTCATTCCATATTGTATGTTAACTAAATGGGAAAAGCACAAACATGGACACTTAAGAGAAACTTATACTTTTGTGTGGCATTCAAATCGTAAAATCTATATCAAAATGTTTAGTAAAATAAACACAAAACCATTTACGACTTTTATGATAATCACCATTTTCAATATTATTTCTATGAGACTAAAATTATAAAAATTAAAAGTGACATCAGGTCCTAAAAATGCATTTTATTGCTAATACTCAATCAATTGAAAGTAATAAAATTCACTTTTAAATTATACATTATGTAAACGACACTATCAATAGGCTAGTGAAGAAGAGATGAACCACTGTTTAAAAACTATAATAAAACTCTTTCATTCTGGACTTTTTACTAAACAATGAAAAACTTACTCCCATATGCAGCTTACCACGCAATCATAGAGTTACGGAATGCACCTCCTTTCCTTCTTATTACATGGATTTTACTGTCGACGCTAAATTATATTCTGTTGTGCTCTTAGTACAAAGGAGAATCATAAAACGTTCACAGGTAGAAGTGTGAAGCAGCTGATTCATCTTCATAAAAGCATAATTTCAATGCCAATTGCAATAGTCTGAATCTAGAATAAATTTTTCAATGCATAAATACACCCTAGTGCTTTCTTGAATGCAATAGGGTCAGTTTTCCTTACAAAGAAATTGACCGCTAACCCGCTAGTTATATGGTGTTACTCAAAATGAGAGAGATTGAAAGGAATATGAATTTGAAACTATAATTTATTAACCGAATCTCATCTAAATAATAAATAGAAAAACTTCTGTCAGACAAGTGAAGAAGAGCTGAAAGTTATTGTTTTAAGGGTATGTATACAATTGGCTAATTAAAAATTTATTTTCGAGTTAATAAATTACGTCAATTATGTAACAATATGATCTGAACACAAATCATCATTTTATATTTTAATTACTTTTATACCATATAAAGGTCTAATTCGATGTAGTGGGGAATTTTTCTATCGAGTTCAAGAAATTCTGGCTTGCATGCTTATACTATTTCAATTATATATCGACTCTTTATATATAAAAATAATTTCACCCTTGCACAATCCTTTTTACATAGGTATGATACCTAATATATAATGACAGTTTAGCAATACTATCAGGGGATATATAAGACAGTTATTTAAATCAAATTTAACTATCATAATAGCTTGCAGGGGGTAGGAAACTCAGTTTATTTGCCAATTTATTTCGTCTGTAAATTTTGTCGTTACAGCCATGTGGACCCAAAATACCGATTTAAATCTAGCAAATGCTCATAAACGTCCCATCCCCATTGTTGTTGCCTTTATATAATTGGCTTGTATTTACATAAGTTTAAGTCAATAAAAGCAGCAATATTGGAATGAAATAGATTACCAAGCCGGACAATGACGCATAGTAAAGTAATTGGTAGATTAATTTTGGAACAAAAGTTCTAGTTTTTTGAGTGTTTTATAAATTATCTTTAATAAATCATCAATTATGTTAAATGTTTATTAGTCAGGATGTTATATTATATTGTTTCAATACAGCAGCCGTTCAGACCTCCAAAAATAACATCTTCGTTATTATATATATACCTATAACCAAAGTAAGGTTTTCTGGAATGCTATTAGAAAACGGTGTAACTCTAGTAGATTCATTGAAACAACTTACAAAGATATTGTATTGTACTATTATCCATTTTTTTGCATCTCGATTTCAAGATATTATATGTTCTATTAGAACGTTCTATCACTAAGAACTGGGGAAAGAAGTGCTGATAGAAGTTCAAAGTTGATATGAAAATGAAGCTTAAATATATCATTGGTCATTCAGAAGCTTGGTACACCATTTTATTCCAATATTGTGGTCTTTCAAATTTAAAAACAATAACAGCTCTGTTACTTTATAGACAAGATACAATAAAATTGTTTTGGAATTTATGAAACATTTTCTTAGCATTTCGTTTAGTCAATTGGTTGTATCTCGAACACATTTTGATGAATATATACTCCATAAGTTATACATTATTCAATTTTCAGTTTTTTAACTGTTTAAAACCAAACAAAATATGTCTTTAGTTATATCGTTTACAGATTTATTGTGCACACTTACCAATAGCTGCAAAATAGACTAACATGTTCTCTGCATATATTTTGTTCAATTTAATACTGTCTGAAGGCCTTCAAAAGTCTTTCTAAAGTTAAACTTTAGGACCTGTAAGTAGTGACGTTGTAACTTAATACCAGTTGTTAAGAGTGGTGACAACTTGCTGTAAACAAACACATTGTCGTCTATATTTACATTTGTTTGCTTGCCCTTCGGGTAACTTTCTCTCCTTATACTTTTTATTAGTACTTATAGTTCACATAACAATAAGTATCCAATATACTTATGTCACCTCGTCATCAACATTATATTGCTATGTTATAATCTTCCAAACAACAAAGAATTGTAATTGAGGTGGAACTAGCATAAACTACTATTAAACTTAAAAACATGGGAAGAGTACACTACACGGTGTGTTGTGAAACAGGCTTCGCTGAGTAGCATTTAACAGAGGTTAAAAGTTAAGTGGTTGCAACTCTATAGCTAATTTCAATCTCGAGAAGTTCTGAGGATGGACAGATGGGCAATCACACAGAAATTAAAACCCTACATTTTCCATGAAGCTAAAGAGAAATATTTTTTCATTTTTTATTGAGATGGTCTCAATTAAGTACATTCATAACAAATGATTAGACTTTCACCAACGTACAACTCATTCTTGTCTGTAGAAATGAAGTTTCATTTTCATTAAATACTACCGAATAAACCTCTTTGATATATTCATTCACATTTTCCGATTAAGTTGTGATTAATAACAGTGAATAATGTATATTAAGTTATAATGCATTTTGTATTTGTTAGTCATATTACATTATATGCGCTAACTATGTCAAAGGTTAAAAAATCCTATATGTATATATATGATATAAATTAAAGTCTTATTACTCCTGAATATCCCAAACGGATTGTGATGTACAATCCACAAATATTCATATTAAAATACTCGTTAGGACTTTTTGGAGTGTACACTATTTCACCTACTTTTTGGAAAGGGGGAGTATAAGGGGTTCACTTTAAATTTTCAAATTTCAATTCCTATTTTGTGGTGACATATATTTGAAAGGTAAACTCAAAAGAAACAAAATGGACATTAAAATAAAGATATTCTTACGAACGATATTCCTAGCAAAAAATATGGGCAAAACAACCCATGCATCTAAGGCGTAAAATTAGATCCGGTTACGACCGGATTACATTCCAAATGGATTATGAGATATTAAATGTATAACCTGCACTATATTCGTATTAAATTACTATTATGATAATTTTTTTGTTGTTAATAAAATCCCCCCTACAGACAGGGGAATGGGTTTTTGTTAGGGTTGGTTTTTTGGGTTTATTGTTTTGTAAGGTACCCACATGTATATTAATTAGTAGATAAAATCCTGTTGAATGTAATAAAGTGTATTTTTGAAAACATTTATATATGGCAGCACAACTGAAAAGGTATTATACATTTCATTTCTCATTTAGAACACTTTCATACACAATGGATAATTATTTGTACATTGTTTTTAGTACCAATTTATTATTAGCGGAAACTGTAAAAAATAAAATAATACTGTATATAATAAATTATTTACCGGCTATTGTCTAAAATGTCTGCCCTACAATAAAAATCACTCTCAATTATTAAACAGTTTTTTATTTATTAACATGTGCATCCGATGGGATTAAAAGTGACTAATAATAAGGCAACCTGTCATTATCCATAATTTAGCTCTGATCTTCACTGCTTTACAATAGTTTGTATGTGATTGTTGTCAATGTCAATCCATTGGTTGCGGGTCCAGGAATTTTGTCATCGATTATAGTCAATATTGGCAATCCAGAACTTGTAATCCAAGCATTTAACTCCTCGTGGTTGTTTTAATAAACATCTCTCTTCACGTTCTTTAAAATCTCTAAATTAATCATGATAAAGGGCATATACTAATAATTAAAAATTAATTTATTTAAAACTAATACGGTTAATCATAAAACAAAAAGCAATACGTTCTCATGACACCATAGTTTTTATTATTTTAGTGAAGATTTACGCAGTCACATCAAGTTAATTAGTAAATTAAATGAAATACTCAAGAACTAATAAATTTATAAATGCGAAAAAAATTTGTTTGTTAGTGTTTATAAAGCTTAACGTATTAGAACCGACTGTACTGAAATATTAAATGGTTATATATTATTATTATTATTATAAGGAATGTATTCTTCATGTTTGTGGGTAAGGTATATGCTTGTTCGTATTTCAGAAAAATCGCTCTAGACTCTGTTGATCTTTAGGACTAGCGGAATTATCATTATCTAATCTCTAAACCTGCCGGAAAATGTATTAATTGAAATTGAAAGGTAGGAAAAAAATGACCCTTTATTTAACAGTTAGACTGTTCTGTGTAAACATTGTTATTTATATCAGTACAACACTAGTTTAGTTTTAATATTCCAACTTGATATTATTTATCATTATGTAAAAAAGCGTTTAGTAAGTAGTATTGGTAGTAACAATACTCTTTATGTTAAATTTCAACGCGCTGTGTTGAGATTAAATGTAGAGAAAAGAAAAATACGCGGGAAGAAAATCAAGTTTATTAAAAGTTTTCCTTTACTAGAAAAGTTTTTAGCAAATATTTTTAAGCATGCAATGCTATGTGAGTCTTATAATGGAGATATAAAAGGCATATATGATATTTATATAATATATATATGATATATATCTTTTTATATATATATTGTGCTCCTTTACTTTTGGACTTTTTTGTTTTACTATCCCTAGGTTATTTCGCCTTTTCTCCACGAAGAAGAATTAATATGCTCTTATTATAGCAATCAAAACTCAACGTTGGCTTTATAAAATAATAAAACTAAAAGAATAATACAAAATGCATAAGATTATATTTCGAGTTTTGTAAAAAACTAGTTTTGTAAAAAAAAAACTAGTCTAAAGGGTAAATTTGTATCCATTTGCTTGTTCTTACAATGAAGTCTGATATTAAGTATTGATTCTATTAGTTGATTTGTTTAATATCTCCTGTCTCATATTTATCAATCTATTCATCATTATAGCCAAGTATTCTGAATATACTTGTCCCATATATTTATTTATCATGTTATGTACAGTAAATAAAAGTTTTCATGAGATGCTTATTAGATTGATTTGTTTTTAGTTTTTCATGCTTCCAAAAATGAAGCGTTGTGGGATGAATTAAATATTTTTAAAAAACGTTCATATTATGTTGTGCATAAATTACAAAAAAATCCATCGCCTGTAAATGTTTTTCTTTTAAATCTGTATATAACCTATTGTTTCTGTTTTAAAATTCTCGACCTTTATATTTACATCTATAATAAAACATCCATTCCCAATCAATGCGATATAGCCACGATGGCTAAAATTCAACATCAATTTTAAATTAATCGTTTGATATGCATATTTTAGGATAATGTTGGTGGACTAAGTTACATTTTAGTAACTATATGTGTCACGCCTCAATTACCAATTGGATTTTATTTATTTTTTCATCAAATATACGAATAAATAATAATAAATTAAAAATTCATGACTCACTGTTCTATGGAAATGGAAAAATAGCTTAATTATACAGGCGGAGAATGTTAACTATCGGAACTAAATACGTATTTATTATTACGTACGATGCTCGGGTGTCTATAATTTTTAATGTTGTGTGACAGAAGGTGGGCACACCTATTTAAAATAATTTGGACTACAAACATTCTCCAAAGGGAAAAATGGAAGAGGAACAATAATTACAATAAGTTTTCTAACGATAATACCTCAAATTACGCGTATATTATATTATCATTGACTTTCAATATTATTCTTTATTTATATATTTATTAAGATACTCATTATTTTAAGCTTTCTAAAACACAAAATAAAAAACATATAGTAATATTTATTTCATTTTTACTTGATTTATAAGTTTGAACGTCTATTTATATATGTTCACTTTCGGACTAAGAAATGAATATATATTACAAGGTACATATCTTGTTGTTGATTTTGGTAAACTTTAAAGTGTTTTCCCAAATTTTTTACAAAAATCCCTGCGTAACTGTATAATTTCAACATTAATAATTTGAGTCTGAACCTAATAGTATTGTATGGTATACTCTCTGACCTATTCTAGTGTACTTGGAATTTCAAGATAATTTTGTTACACACGTATGCAAATGTATGCAATTATAGTGCTAATTTCATAGTTTTAATTTGCTCTTCTTTGTTGGACAATCAATAAAGTCTGCTTTGCTCTTTTGTATACAATCACACATATCATACACACATGGATTTATGTTATTTATCAGTGGAAGATAGAAGTAGGCTGAGGGTACGTTGTACAAAAGCAGAGCCGAGATTTGTAGTGCGAGGAAGTTGCCAGACTCACAAAGATTCCCCTTGGCATGGAACTGATTGTGAATACATCGAGGTAACGGTGAAAACATGAATAATGTGATGTATAAAATGCCTGATATCCGCAGTCTACTGAAGCATGATATATTGGAACAGATCCTTTTTTTATTGAAACACATTACTTTGCTTCTCACCTTCGTATGCACCCTTTGTATGTACTCCTAGATAATGAAGAAAATAGCATTGTGAACGAAAATTACGTTTTGTGTAAAAAGCAAAAGTGTTCGTTGGTATTTGCCATATTTTGTGACTGTATTTACCGGCTAACACTAACACTACCCTACACAGCCTTCAATGTTTTAAAATTTCAAATTCTTAATTTAATTTAGTTGAAGCATTTTTGTCAAGTATTTGTCTCATAATAGCCGAAATAAAATACGATTGGGAGACTAAATACATATCCAAACTAAAAGGGAAAACATGAACACCTCTAGGGCCTAACTATTTTAGTTATGAGAAATGAATACCTATCTGTATGTTTAATTGAGAGATGTACCTACTTGTAGTTTTTTCATTGTTCCATTTTAAAATAGTCTTAGTGGATGAATGTCAAAGGTGGAGAGGGGGTAAAAAATTCTCTTTCAGAGACTGGAGCCTAGATTTTAATGGAGGAGATGCACTTTTACAGCTAAATTGCTCTTTAAATGGGGAACAAACCCAAATTAGTTAGGTACCGGTAGGTGTAACACTACTTGACCTATAGATATGACATTCTCACCCCATATATTGTTGAGTATATTACAAAACAATAAACTAGTTTCAAAGATATTGGCATAAAAATATTTTCTAAAACAAAATGTTTTATATAACAAAATGTTTTATATATAACAAAATAGAAATTATTTTTTACATTTCTTTTATTACAAATGAATGTTAGGGATATATATATATTATATATATATATATATATATATATATATATATTCAGTATATTATAAATAAATAAAAACAAGCATTAAAGTGCACTTTGTTTGGTACCATAGTAACAAATAAACAGAAAAATTCAGATATTTTGGATTGCTGGTTCAGCAGATAATTGTAACCGAAGTCTTAAAAAAATTAGTTATGATAATCGGACATTAAAAGTATAATTAAATAACTACACTTCGTACGACCTCTAAACTCTTCTGGTGAGTAGTTTCTCATAATTATTTTCTTCTTTTTGCCTCTTACATATCGCCTCCTCTTCACTGATGATTTCATTCACTTTTTGTTCTTCTGTTCCTTTTCTTGCCTTCCTTCTTTTAGTTTTTTTTTTCTCACCCTTTTCCCTGCCTCGTTATAACCCTAATTTTATCAATAGCTTCCTGATGGCCTCTTAACCATAAACATTCAGGTTTCAGTTTGCAATGGAATACATCTGTTTTTTTAGCTTTTGCACCTTCATTGAAAAACATCCCCCTAAAACAGCTTCTGTTGTCACTCCAAGATTTTAAATTCAGGATAACATACCCTTTATGAATTTCCAAATTCAAGCATTAAAAACTCTAGTATGGTTTTTGTGTTCTTACGTGAGGCACCGGTATAACAACCAAATTCAGTGTTTGTTAACAACCCTATGCAAATGCTATGCAATTAAAGTGTACATTGCCTTAAGAAGCTGTTTGTATCCAATGACAAATGCCTATACACAAAGTTTGGCAGATTTGATTGTAATGTTCCTCAAACAATACACAATAACCTTAGGGAACTTTCTCTATTTCACTCACATGATTTTTGTTATTTACAGTAGATCTCTGAAATGCCTAGGTGAGGCTTAGGTAAACTCGTTTTACAAAAAAGCGAGCTTAATGGTTAGCTGCTTCGTCAGTAGTTGAACAGCTTCTCAAACTTAGAGCCCTTTCCCCCCCATACTGCTTGTGCATATTTCAATCTTTACTGCCTAAGACTTTGTTACAATGTGTTTCTTGCGCAATAATTTACCCAAACCAGCCAAGACCCCGGTGACTTACAATTGGAATACATCCACCATTATGAAGACACATCTTTACCTCACCTTCACTTTCCCCCTAGACTCTGGATAATCACAAAGCATAAAAATCTCGGAATAACACTACGACACTTAAAAACCATTGGTAAATCAAATGTGTTCAGAAAATCTATTTGCCTTAGGTGTGACTGTATTTTGTGCTAGGACACTACCCTACACAAGCCCTTAAGTGTTAAAAATAATAAACCCTTTCAATTTAGTTGTAACCCCCACTCTGCAACATTTGCTTCCCCAATAAGGCTTGCCCAAATAATACGATTGGGAGACCAATTGATATCAGCATATTCAAAGACCCCTAATTAGACAAAAAAATGGCATTAGATGAGAGGCCCCCACATTCTTTTTTCATTATGAGACAGATTGCTTTTATACTTTGCGATTGTTTCTCAAAGCATAAGAGTACAATTTATATCATCGGAGAATTTTTAATAATCGGTCCAGAATCATTCCTGTTTATTTATCAAAGGATGTAGGCAAGAGGGGTCAGAAACAAAATTATTTTTACGATACAAGGGAACACCAACCCTAGAAAAATTTACTGGTGCCGGGACTAATGCTATTTTACAGCTAGTCTCCTTCATAAATGGGGATTTACATTGCTTGTTACTAGCTGCATTTATCATGGCGTTACACACTAATTTCAATTGAAACAGCATTAAATATAATTTAAAAATCATACCCCACCCCAATCAAAAAAAAAATAATTCATTTTGTTAAGCTTGACTATTTGCTGAACAGTTAGGGATATTACCAGACTTATATCATAGACATAAAACATTTCTCCTTTTGTTGGTACTTGTGAGTAAATTCAAAATCAACAGTATTTGGATTGTGGTTCAGCAGATAATTACTTTTAGGCCGAGAGTCTTACTTGAAAAAGATAATGTTTATCATTTTAACCCAAACTTCAAACAGTGATTCCCAATAACTCTAAACTGGTGAGTAGTTCTGTGTCATACATTTTTCTTCTTTTTGCCCTGCTTATATAACCAACTATTTATAAGTTCCATTATCCTTTCGCACTCGATTTTTAAAATGTTTTATCAATATACTTTTTAAATAGTCATAAAGTTAAGACCATCATTACGTATAATCCAGGTCATTAAGTTTTGGACAAATAGCTGACATCTGTTTTTTTGCTTTATTGTAGCATTAAGTCTGTATAATATGGTTAAGAATCACAGATCTTCGTCATAAGTTGTGTATATTAAATGGCATTTGCATGAGTAGTGGCGTATTATTGGGCATTTTATGAATTAGTTGCAAGTTCGAGGAAAAACTATTTTGTTACATAGCATGATTCATGGAACTATTAAATAAAGAATGTGATGTTTTATTACGCTATTTCCAGCCAAAAAAAGTGTTACTGTTTGTCTAAAACTATTCATATTAAAGAAATATTCTTCCCCCCTTAAGTTTGGCAAACTGCTTAAGCAAGTTTGCCACAGTGCGTTATTAAATAACAAATACTACAGTATTTAATCCTTTATAAAGTGCGGTTAGCCCAGTTCCTTAAGTATGGCTGTAAACGGTCAAAAGCTAGGGATTAACAGTAGTGTGCGCTAAGTAATAAGTATTTAGCATTCCACCGTGTACCGCGGCTTCTTCGAATGCTAGTACATACATGCTTTAATGAAACATTGGGCTACCAATATTCAGTGTATAAGAAACACTATTTTTTTACGTAACATATAACGGATATGCCTATCGGTATTAAAGATCGTATTTTACAAATTGCTTCAAAATCAGCATAAACCCAATCGTATAATGTACCACTTCGAAATTACAACTATCAATAAAAATTTGTTGCATCTAACCATTAAGTAATTCTTCCCAATTTTAGCTTGTTAACGGCAATTTTAGATATTCGTATTATCTCTATATTACTTACATAATTAAATGCTTTTTGTATAAAGGAATTACCGCACCTCAGTTTCCGGTAGTTAAAAAAATACAGCTTACAGGAATTCCATGGGGATTAAGTGTATTGGTAGAATGGCCAATTGGCGACACGGCTAGATATAGTTTATATATTATATTGACCATTTAGTATATATATATATGGACCTCCAGAGGGTTGTTTAAAAAGATCAGCCTTCGAGATGGGCCACTTTAGATGTCCTCCATATATATCTCCGTTTCTACTATATCTCTAATATTTGATCTATGTATTTGACTCCTAATCCATTGCGCGATCCATAGGACCTAAAAATTTTTTAAGGCCCCTCCTTTGTCAGGCCTCCATCACTTAGTACTTACAATTAATTTTGTGAGTGTTGCATCTCGATTTTCATGACCTATGACGCCTCTAAATTTTTTCCATAAACGACTTTCACAAAGCATGTTTATTTTCAACAGGAATACATAAGAAAATCTCTTTCATTTTAAAAATAATTTGTGCTTTATTATTCAGCAATTCAGCGGTTCTAAATAGAATTTTATATAAAAACACCAATTGTATGTAGTTTGTCTTATTAGTATAACTTTATATTGATAGGGCTGTCTATATATATATATGTCTGTATACTTATAGAATATTATTTAATGCTAAATATATACAATTGTCGAACATTGAATATTAATTTAAATTAACGTAAATATGATTTACTTATTTAATTTTGATATGGTATTAAAAACAATTATGTATAGTTTCTGAAAATCTGAGCATTACGTCAGCGAATACTATTCAGAATTAAATTTGTTAGTTTATGGTTGTAAATGTTTTTAAATTCAAGTTCTTAAAAAGCAACATATATATTTACCTGCAATTAATCTATATTTAGGACGTGTATTTGATGTTTAATGTAAATTTTTACAATAAATTTTGGAAATAATTAATATATTAATATGAGCATCTTTTTACTTTTATTTACGAGCCACAAACCATTTACTTGATGTACTAAATTTACAATTGTTTTTAATAACCTTAGGTTTGAAATCAGGATGTATACATTTTGGTTAATAATACTAATTGATATATAAGTTATTATAAGCGAAAATGAAGGCACAAAATTGTATACCCATCATCAAAAGGCCTAACCCGTGATCATTAATCAAGCTTAATTTAAGTTTAAAAGCTGAGCACTGATGGTGGTGAAAGGTATTGTGGTTGTATCGTTGTACTAATCGAATCCTAACTTCCTATCGCTTGTCACAGTATATAATAGCAACTAAAGGTATCATGTGGTTTCGAACCACCATGATCATTTCTGCGCACTTAAGTTACGAACTATGGATTTCTAAAATGCTTACATGTATTTAAGCACCTCATTAGAGAAATGTCGATCCCCTGATTCATGTTCTTATATCATTATTGAGCCGATTTACCTAAAGTTAATATGTACCTTGAATAAATACAGAACCACCGTATTAAAAAACAAGCATAGTTCAATCCTATCTTCTTTAAATTCGTATAAGTTTAAAAAACTGATATTGTACAATATTACAATAATAAATAGCAGATAACAAATTTGCTTATAAATAAAAAATCAAAACCAAGATGGATCTGTATTAATAATAAAAATGAAGGCACTTCATATTAAAATTGTCCTATTTAGCATAATTCTTTTAAAAGGAACAAGTTATAAATTAATAAAAGTACTTAGCTACTGAGTAAGTTATTGTAATGCTATTGGAAGCTTTTCTTTAAAAGACGTGCCAAAATACAAAATTGTATGTGATAATTCTATTTAAAATATTATTACATAACGAATGGATTAGAATACTAAAGATTATCGTATACTTTTTAAGAACAATAATTACACGACTTCACATTGAGCGTTTCTTCTCTGGAACAAGTTTTTAAATTTTAAAGCTAACTATTTTAAAGAAAATATTTAATTGTCTTGGTTTACAGGTACTCTAAAAAGCTAAGTTGTTCCTAAAAAGAAATGAGTTAAAAATAACAAACTTTGCATTAGTGTATTAATTTTATTTTCCACCCGTTTTATGGGTTGCTATAAGGATATAGTTATGTTTCTTAAAGCTTACAAATTTACTTATATAAGTATTTTCTACGGGTGTCAATTATCGTTCAGTTGTGTATGCAAATATTTTAAAAATTACCGTTAAAGAAACTATTACTAGATAAAAACACTAGTCATATTAATCAAGGAATTTTCAGTTGCGCTTATTTCAAGTGTTTTCACGTTATTTTTAACTTTTAAAAACAAGCCTTCATGTTATTATCCAAGAAAGTGGCAAAGCTTCGGAATATCAAAGATAAAAATATCGTTGACATTTATTACTAGCACTGTATTATCCCTTTTTTATCGAAATCATATTAAAGGATAATCTTAATAATTATGTATTCTCGCAAAATTTAGAAACCATGCGTTTTAATTATGTTACTAGTAACATAAATGTTTCAGTGTAGTCAGTATAATGTATAAATTTATTTTTAAAGTAACTTTTTAAGCAAACTAAAAAAAACACTAGTTCATTTTAAGGATTTCATTAACCTAAATTAAAGGGTCTAAGAATGATATCTTAGTATAGTTTGGGCCTTAATGTGATGAAGTGCTAAATTGTATATCCAAATTTATTTAACACTTACCAAAAATATATACTCAATTATATATATTATAATCGATATTTTGCTGATGACACAGGCAAGATTATGTGGTGATAAATTCAATGAGCGTGGAATAATTAACATGCTTTTGCTACCAATTTTAAAAACCTTAAGATGGTGCCGTTAATGATAAATATCCTGAGTGGCTCTTAATGTTTTGTCAGTCTCACAAACTCTTTATTTTTAGCCTTGGTTAGGCTAAGTCATGACCTACAAGTGTGTTAAGGATTTATATCAACATGTGTGACGTTTGTCAGGTGACGTTATGAGATTCTGAGCAGATCGTTTGGTGTATGAATGGCCTTAATGTGATTGGAAGTGATAAAGATAAAAAGCAACATGTTAAATAACCCTTCAATCAAATTTTAACTAAGTAAAATATGACGATTATGTAGACACATATAGAGATATTTTATGCCCAGTTGAAATTGTCATTGAGAACTTTAAAATCATTAGATGGTGGTTCACACAAAATAACTAAACTAGTCCAGAGAAAACTGTAGGATCTATTAATTTTCGCTGGAGGGAATTTTAATGTGTTGGGGGAGCTCGTATATTCAATTATTTAGTCCGGATTGTCTGTGGTTAGGACTGGGCGGAAGGATATAAGTGTGATTATAAATTGTATGTGTAGGGGAGATTAACAGTGAAATAGATATGATTACATCAAAATAAATCTTTAGAGTAGTATTAAATAGGGTTTAATAGATATTTGTTTGTAAATTGGTTTTAAAACCAAACATAAGAGTAGCTGAAATTATGTCCATTAGTTATTATGCAGAGTGTTTATATTAGACCCAGTAATGATGCCCAGTTATCGTATCTGAGATAAATGTATACTTTTTAGTCTAATCTTTGTTTAGGCAAACTCCCAAGATCGTTTTTACCTTGTTATAGGATTTATGTAGCACTACAGTTTTTTAAGATATTATCCGATTTAAACCTTTCAGCGACAAAGCTAATAAAGGACCTATTTAATTTATTTAAAAATAAGAAAATGACAGAACCAACGAAACAATGATTACTACATCATCATTTGAAAATTTACCAGAATATACTGTTCCTATATTATGCTTGTTGTATTTAAGGTGAATTTATGTCATATATTACTTTTATACATTAAGGGGCTGAAGATGGACAATTTACCCCAGCGACAAAATGGAACTTATCCTGAGTCTAGAATATGTCGTATGGAATCAAAAGTCTTTGTCTTTTATTATGGAAATGAAAAGATTAGTCTATCACAACCCTATATAAAGTATGATAAAAAGAAATTAATAAGGATTTTTGAGGGAACCTGTGGTGTTGGGTATGTAGCACCAACAGATTTTTAATTACCTAGATTAAGTATTATTAAAAGTTTGTTTCCATCCCCTGTTATTTCCTTAGGAGCCGATCTTTAAATATTACAGAATTACCTAAAAGACATTGTATCATGTGTATACAGTATGTATCTGTCTATTTATACTATTAAGATATCTAGACGTATTGGAGAACAGTATACATTTGTTCCTATATTAATGCTGTTCTGGAGATACAGCTATGCATTCATTTTATGTTGGGATTGACGTATATAATTAAATTAAATTGTCACTTCATATAGCATTTTAATAAACTTATTTTGGAAAAATGGAATTATTTATATTTCTCTCTTTTACTAAAAATTAAAAGTATTTACAGTTGATATAAGAATAACATTTGACACCGTTTCAGTAATTAAGAAATTAAATTTAGTTTTTAAAACCTCCAAGAGCAGGTAATTACCTATGAAAGGTCCTAAATTGTCCTAAGGTTAGCAAAATGGAGGGTGACTTTTTATCGTATTTCATTCGAGCTACTTGTAACAATAGTGACTTGTTTGTTAAAAGATTTAGTAAGTATTTTAAATTACCTTTCTCAGAAGAATGTTTAAATAAAAATGTTTAAGTGAGTCTGACCAAAGCTTTTATTTACGCGTACCTTTAAAAATAACAAAGGGAATATTGATTATTAAATATTTTTAAATTTTAAATCTATTTTCCATGTATTGATATTGAGGGTATAAGAATTCATAGAGGATACTCGAGTTGTTGTTTGCCTTGCTGGAATACGTTATATTATATATAAATGCATATATGATTTTTAATGTTTTGTAGGGACCTTTTAAATGCAAATTGTATCTCAAAAAGAATATATGGAAATTTATTTAAGATATAAATCTAAAAGGATATTGTTGATTTATCTTACTAACATTATGAAAATATTATATAAGTAAGATCTAATTTTTAGGAGTATATTTTTAAAGCCAGTCACGTAGATACGTTCTATGAGGTCACTAAACATTGCTCTAAGTGTAAGATGTTTTAGTTGGTTTATGATAAATTTATGCTCTAAATTTCATTATATATCGACAATTCAAGTTTTATAGAAGGTCAATGCCATTTAAAGCTCAGCTTAAGCTACAATGTAATGGTTTTAATTTAATTCATATGTAATGGGTTAAAATAACTAAGATTGTTAATATCGATTTCCGTTTTATTTAGGTATAAAACTAAGCTTAAGTCATTTACAGAAATTATTAACTAACTGGGGAAAAGTTTACATAGTAATAATTCGCTGATACGAGACCCTACGTGAGAGAAGATTCATGAAGTTCACTAGGTTCTGATAGGAATACGCCACACTAGTGAACAGACTTCATTGAGGATATATGCAAAATATGTGGATGTTATTATTGCTCAGTTTCATTCAGTGCAGTGATTCATCTCATGGGTAAATATAATGTTTGCTACATTCAAGGACTAATGTGACAAGCTCAAAATGTAAGCTATAGCTATAGCTCAGCAAAATGGAAAACATGCATTATATCATTATATAGTCAATTTTAATCGATGTCGTTGTAAACATTTAATATATTACGCTTACCTTCTGCTTACGAGATACTCGTGTGGAATAACACAACAACAGACAGAAGTAATATCATCAAGAAACAGTTTCATTGCAGGTTTACAATTTTCCTGAAATATTATCAATATTTGTCTGGCGATTATCTACGAACTATCACCACACTCGAATCACACAGCGGACGGACTGAAATCTCCAGACTTCCCCCTTTACTAGTGTGCGGTTGTCTATCAGTTTCATGCACAAATTTAAGTTCCACGTGAACACATTCACATTTTTGTTCATGAACTTAGGTTGTTCGTAGCCGTACTCAAATAATAAATGTTCTGACGAGTATGTAGGGTTCTACAATGAATGAATGCTCTGAAACCAAATCTTTTTACCAGCTTTTCATATTGATTTGGCACTCAATATATGTTTACTTTATGTATTAAAATTAAAATCACAACTTTAAATCTTATTTGATTGCACTTTATGTGATTATACATTTATTTATTCTGCTATTTACCCGTTTTCACATTACTTTACCATAATATTAATGTAAATAATATATTCCCTAACGCTCAGACAAAAGTTCAATGAATGAGACGCACCGTCATCGGAACTCCCTGTTCCTTATGTGTCGACAAAGCCTAATGCACAATTAAAAATTCTATAAGTCAGTTCCTTTCCGATATACCATGTGGATAGTAACATATACGGGAATAAAAGTTTTACAGACTCTTGGAAGTATAACTCATATTTCCAAGCATGAGTAGCGTTAACCCTCATCATTATTTTTTTTGTATGACGATTAGGAGCGACTATTTTTTTAATTGTAATTTACACAAAAATTATTTTCCAATATATAGAAGTTAAATTTTACGTTTAAGTACCTAAATTTCACTGAATCTATCGTGGTAAAATTAGGATAGTGAAAAGTATAAAGTTAAATAACAAGATTGCGTAGTTCCTTGATTATTTCGTTTAAATCGAAAATCTGATATAATTTATATGCAGCTTGATACTACATTCAACTGCTAATTTTCTAAAACTATCACTGGCAACGGAGAGATTTACAAGAAAGTGAAGGTTATTTTACTTTATTGTAGTGCTGCTGAAGGTAATACACAATAATTCTCTAATATCTTGCAAATCCAAACCATATGAAACTTTATTCGGAGCCGCTCTGATGAATATCCGCAAGGGATATTGCGAGCAAAGATCACTAAATATGTATACGGGTGCAGCCGCGCTGTACAAATTGAGTTACTAAGCCTCCGAGTAAACTTTGCTGTATTTTGCTGACCGCGAGTCTTTTAACATTGCACGGGGTTTAATGCTGACATATTAATCTTTCATTTACAATATTTAACTGCACAAAGCCATCTAATTAGCATACACATAAACAATTTTCCTCGTAACAAAACACAAAAGCATATTAACCAGTTTCATGCATGCTATGTAATAATAAAAATATAAATTGGTAACTTGATATAACCAACGTGATTCGTCTTTAGTCGTAGATGGTTAGTTGACGAATGAAGACGTATTGTGACCTGTATTCCGTAGTTCAGCGTTAATGATTAGTGTTGTGAATAGTTTTTTTATTAAGTTCATGTTTATAGAGTTAGTGAAGTTGACAAACAACATGGTGGTTGTGATTCCTGACCTAGGCGTGCCACAACGCTTTGGTAAGATTTGTTTATTTTAAACTAGTTTGTAATAATTATGTATAAAATGTAGGTTAGTTCTTTACCTGAAGAAGAGATCAGATTGCAGATCTCGAAACGTAGTGTTACTGATTTCTTGTTTCACTGAACGATGGCAAATCTCCGGAAAAGTCCTGTTTCCTTCACAATCCTTCCATCGTCAAAAATAACCTTCAAACAAAGGAAACGTTTGCATTACTATATCCTTATACATATATGATATATATTGTAATATATTATACATATATTTACAAAATATTTCGTTGATACTTCGTATTTAGTTGGTCACATTAAATACTGGTAGGCTTGATCTGACGTTATAATAAAAATATAAACGTTTTTATTATGCATATATATATACATATACATATAATTTTTGCGATTCAATGTTTATTGCTAAAAATAAAATAAGGCTTTTGCCATCTATACGAACTTCATTAATGTATATATATACATTAATATTATATGTGTTGCGTAAAATGTTAAATGTTTTGATCTGTTATTTATATAAAATGTTGTTATTCAACTATTTTCTTGTTACTATCATTGATAGCCATAAGACCAATGTGAATGTATTTTTTTACGCTCAGCGGCATCGCGTGGATTAACATTCATCATAATCGAACTCAGTGTTGCAATTTTAGGTCAAGAGCTTAGGTCTTTACAAGATATCTTGCGGACAGACTTAGTACACATTTGAACCTAATATATAGCTTTAATAACAGACAAAAATCACTGTTGTTAACAAATCGTAACAGCTACTTCATAACTACTGTTTAATAAATATTAACTGTAGGTTACGTGTCTTTAATTGTCGTGTAAACAACGAAATATGGTATTATTAATAATTCTATGAATAGCTATGAACATTAAATTAATGATAAGAGAAAAGTGATTTATATCAGCCAATTACACAGGAAAATTAAAAAAGTGGTTGCAGAATTAAATGTTTTATTAATCCGAAGTTCAGAAGAGCGTATATATGCAATCATCATACAGTTTGTCACTATACTTTAAGATGTCTATTAAACCACTGACACACAACTAGAATAAAGAGTGTTTCGTTTAAATAATCAAATCAATTATTTGAAATGTCAGAAAACATTTTCGAAAACATATTGTAAATGTCCTCTTAAATGCTTTAAACTTGATTTAGAGGTAAGAAAAATCTTTGCTCAAAGAGATTGTGTAGTGTTTTAGTCAATTGGGTGGTATTATATTGAAGTCAAACCCTAAGACAAGTACCTACTGAATAATTAAAATAAGATCTCTAACACTTTTATGAGGAAAGCTACATAAAACCTATTCAAATGTTAAATTGTAGCATTTGCCAAACAGGCAATTTAAATTGTGCTTAATAATATTTATGGGAGAAAATATACGTGAACATATTTTAGAATTTAGTTAGTGATATGTAAAATATGTAGAAAAAATAATATAATTTCCAAAAAAAAGGTCTGAGGAAACTTTCCGATCTCTCTACAATGGCATATGAGGACTAATAATCTAAAAAACTAAGCTAGTTTAAACAATCTTTAATATACTGGTTAGCGTGTTTAGAATAAAAATATTAACTTTGACTCAATATAACTGCAAATATCAACAAAATAGAGTGCATAGCAGAGTACACACAAATTAGTGAATAGCCCTTAAGCAATAAACACAGCAGAGAAAGTTTTATATTTTGTAAAATGTATGTTACTCCGTAAAAAAAATTACAACAGCTATATGCTTAAGCAAAAAATGAAAAATTGTATTTTTATGAAATAAATTTTTCGGATTTCATAATTTACCTTTGACGGATACAGTTTCTCACTCCAATGTTTTAGAATTAGAGGGCTCATATCCCAAAACTATTTGTTTGAATAAAAAAGTTATACTGAAAACAATACTCTTTTTCTCCGTGTTATAGGTGGAATGCCCTTTGATAAATAAATCTAAAAATTTCATAAAGCAAATGTTAAGAACCTTTTTATAAGGGAGAAGATATTAACCGGTGCTTCAAAAAAATTAAATATCTCATCTATTTTACTGTTTTTTGCACAAAGAAAACTTGCACAAAGTACAATCATATTGCAAACTAGAAGCACCTCGAACTTAGTCAATTGGATTTTGGTTGCATTTGTTGTTAACGATATTAATGCAAACAGTTTCAACGTTTAAGTTTTTTTTTTTTAAGTTTCATTTGTAAAGAATTAATGTCAATTGTAAACATACAAATTTTAAAATACGACATAGAACAGTTGATAATTGTTAATTATAATTGAGTACCACTGGATTGTTTGTTACTGTATTTTCCTCTGAACAACTAGACATCATAGACATATAACGTTAAAATGGCATATCCTCCATTACTGTGATAATGATGGTCACTGAAACATTATCTAATCTCCCGATATATTTTAATCCATAAAATTGGAGAGTGATAAATTTTATATCCTTACCAATAAAACAAATTGAGGTTCTCTGAAACATGCCATCGTTTTTTTTATATATTATATCAAATAGGTTTAGTTGATCTAATTTAGGCCATGGTGGAGAAATAATATTACCGTATTGTGCTTTTTCTAGTGAAATCACTTATAATATAACATGATAATTTTATAATTGAAAGGTTTTGCAAGTGTGGGAGCATTTATAGTTAGAATGAACTATATATTCACCAACATATATCTGTTAATGTGTACCATACCCACCAGCTCAACGTCTTTGCTAGTAAATTTTTTATTCGTGTTAAAAGTTATAAATGTATGTAAATGAAATAATGTAGTTGATTTTATAATCTCTGTTTGCCTCATCGTCCTGTTTTTTTTTCTTCAATCTAAGAGTTATACACACTTCCTAATGAGTATCATACGCCTTTCATTGAAAACATAGTTATTGAAAAAATTGTTTCTGCTATAAAAAAAATTACACAAGTCTCTGGTAGAGTTCTTTGTGGTTCCATTTAAAATGGTAAGATATCGTGTTTTTGCTAAAATTGTTGTCACAGTGGCAATAGTTCATTGAATAGTAATAGTGTTCGGTCCCTCCATTTTTGTCCCTTCAGCTGCTTTTATATACTGTCTTACACTATATTTAACTTGATATAGATTGTAAAATAATGCAGATTTGTTAAATGTCGAAGGGAAATTGGATATAAATAACTCATTTTAAAAGAATTTATAGTAGATTTATGATAATAATTACGATTTCCTTTAACCCGAGTAAAATATTACGGTATGTTCCGCAATTCCAAGTAGCTGGCGACCAACTCTAATCTCTGTAATCCCATTAATAATGGTATTAACAATACAAGCTGCTTCAGTAAACTGCAATGTATTTCAAATATAATTCGGAAACTTTCTACCCTTTTTGACTACATTATTACGTATAACGAAGAATCACACGCTATTCCAGATCATTATAAACATACGCGTAACACTTCACAACATATGCTATAAAACTATAAGAAAGATTCATTAATTACCTGCAATATTCTTGCCTTCATTATTTTTGGATGGTTTTGTAAAAGACGTACAGCAATTTGGATGCATTGTTTGGATTGCATACAATCCGTTATCTTTTCTTTAATAAATAGCAAATATTCGGCCTGGTTTAAATTCGTAATTGTACTGATAAGGTAAGAAATAAGAAATATGGTGTTGTTGAAATACACTATTATCATAAACGTCGAGAAGATGTGTTTCCGTTAAATGTTTAAAAAAGTATTACAATTTTTGTATACGTGAGTCTGACAACTAAATAATATGTGGCTCCTGCGAATTTTGAGGAAATGTAAAATACAAATACCTTATAAATACCTGTCAACAGATAGAGAAAATAAATAAATATATAAATATATATACATACATGAATAAAATGTCAAATACTGTCAAAAGCAGAATAATCCGCTCTGAATGCAAGCTAAAATGCCCTTAACTATTACCTACAATAATCTAAACATCTAAAAAAGTTATTTCAGAGATTAAATCTTTTCTTTGATCTTTTTGATAATATAAGAGAGTGGAATTTTCCACACATAAGTGAGAATACTACAAAAAGAATTGTGTATGCTTCTAGGCTCAAGGTCGCATATTATACTTCATCATATGAATTACCCTGAATATAATCAGTTGTATATACAAGGCCGCATATACCTGACCTCTGAATACAGTCAACATCACAAATAAATAAAAAATATCCTCTTCTATTTTCTTAGCTTTATAGGGAATGATATGTTACTAAATAATTCCCTAATTAAGAAATTAAAGATATGTAATTAGTCAAAATAATAGTATTGTATTTACAGTGAGAAGATGATAACTAACTTTATAATAATGACCAAAACAAAACAGGTGGTCTATATCTTTTACAATACTAAAATAAATTATATTTTTAAATCAGCTGACCAGCTGACACTACATGAGCCCCCTAGGGAGACTGGAAGTCAGGGAGCAAGCCGTAAACGCACATTGCGACCAAATCTGGTAGCGCACTCTGTGTTGCGTTGTCCGGGTCTGCAGCAGGGTGTACCGATGCTGGGTGCCGGTGTGTGAGCGCTTCTTGGTTGAGGCTGTGGGGAAGGGTCAGGTAGAATGTAAGCAGGTTTCACTCTGTCAATGCTTACTTTAGAGCTTCTATCTGCGATTCTGGATGGTCATAGTTTTTGTCGTCACACCGCTAAGCACTTTGTGAGGTCCGCTGTAGGGAGGTTGCAGGGCTCGACGCACAGTATCGTCACGTAAGAAAACATGAGTGCATGTTGATAATTCCTGGAAGAACAAATGTCTGAGGTTTGCTGTGAGCTGAGCCAGAGACAGTTGAAGGCGAGATGTTTGACGTTGCAGCCTGACAACAAGGTCAGAGATGTCCTTCACTGGCGTCCCAACCCCGGAGGGCTGGCAAGGAGTGATCCAGGTAGACGTAAAGGGTTCTCCGTATACTAGTTCAGCAGAGGGACGTTGTTAAATCTTCTCTGTATACGTTTCGGATACCAAGCAGAACTAGAGGGAGGGCTTGGAGCCAGCTTGATTCCGGGTGACAGATGTTGGCCGCTTTTAGATGACGGTGAAAACGTTCGACCATACCATTGGAACTTCTGGCCATCTGGTAAACCTGTCCAATAACGGTCAAACAGTAATCGGTACGGGCCAGCTGGTGGGAGTAGCGTCCAATTATGTCCTACATGAATGTGACGAAAACGAGCAGATGGTGGATTGACTGTTCCAAGTGGACTGTGGAACGTGGCGTGAAACTTTGGCACGTTGGCAGAGCTGACAAGTTTGGGCCCAAGTGCGGCAATCTCGCTGAATAATAGGCCAAACAAAACGTTGAGATATGAGGCGAGCTGAAGCTTTGATGCCGGGATGACTTAAGTTGTGTAGAGAGTCAAAAACCAGTCGTCTGAGAGGAGCAGGTACAAATGGTCGGAGTGAAGGATTAGAAGTGTCACAGTGTACCGTATGACGATAACACATGGGGGTGGTGACTTCTGAGGTCGTAGTAATAAAATACTAGAAATACAAAGTTTACTTATAAGTTCAGTTTTAATTAACGAAAACTTAAAAACACCACTTTTTAGATGGTAAAGGAAAAGTATGTAATGCCACGTTGCTGCCAATTAGAATATAATAACTAAAAAGTATATCTTCTAGGTGAGCCTAAAATATCCAATGTTTCTATTGAATTATGCGTACAACGTTTTTACTTTACAAACCAATAATATTTCACTTCCCTTCACAATAGGTAGACTCACAACCCGGGTGTCGGCGTCTTGGCACGAGACATTGAAGCTGTAGTCTAAGAACGGTTTATTTCTAGAAGAGGAGTAGAAGTTGAGAAATGGTAGCCATCTATTCAAACAACACGTGAGATACATCAGCTACGTAAACTCGCCTAAAACAAATTCGCGACGGTATTAGCCATTTAATGATACAAATTACTATTTATAACAACGTGCTCGTCGCCATAAGGACGACGCCACAACCTTTATCTATCTCCATCAAGCAAATAAAAGATTTTCAAGGGTAAGTTACTTTACTATTCACATCTTTACTTTACGTTACATTCATTTTATAACGTTTGGCATCAAAAGGGCTAATTTAATAATACGAAAAAGATAAATTTTACTTACGGACAAAGCGCGCGAGGTCTGATCGGATTACGTAGTTGGGCTGCTACACAAAGGGTTTAGAAGAAAAAATTCATACGCGTGCCAATTAGGTAGTTACTCCGCCCAATAATTTAGTTCCGGAACATTGGATGTAAAATAATATTATATTATACTGGCTGATTAGGTTGCGAAATTTACATTGTATGAAATTTAATTAACTAATTTACGGTACAACAGAAGAGGTCAACGTTTTGAACCAGGACTGTGATTCTCTTGAGCTTCAATGCTGTGTCACGGTTCAAAAGATCTTGAAGTTCAGTGTCCTCACTCGTTGAGCCTGTGAAAGAGTACAGTGTTCGACTGTTGCGATTCCTGAAATGGCATCGACACGTGAGAAAGTATCGGCAACGATGTTTGCAGATCCAGATATGTGCTGAATATCAGTAGTGAATTGGGCAATAAATGATAGTTGATTGACTTGAACAGGAGGAAGTTTATCCTTTCTCTGTTGGAAAGCAAATGTCAATGGTTTATGATCAGTGAATATAGTACAACAACGTTGAGCTTCTAAAATGTGTCTAAAATGACGTACTGATGAGTAGACGGCATAGAGTTCACGGTAGTAGGCGGGCCACTCTATTTTGTCTTGCAGTAAGCTTTTGAGAAAAGAAAGCAAGTGGTTGCCATTCATTCTTGACGAGTTGTTGAAGGCATGCCCCAACAGATGAGGTGCTGGCGTCAGTGAAAAGTCCGAGTGGAGCGTTTGGGTCAGGGTGATTGAGCAGAGTTGCTTTGAGAGAGATTCTACTTGCAATTGATGAAGGCCTGTTCTAACTCGGTGGGCCCAGGTTATCTTCTGATTTCCTTTGAGGCCTTGCAAGAGCAGAGTGAAGTGGTGCTTGGTGTTGAGATGCAGAAGGAATGAAATCTTCTATAAAAATTAATCATGCCCAGAAAACGACGTAGTCCCTTTGGCAGTTTCCGGGCGAGCGAAGTTCTGAAGAGCGGTGATACGATCGGGAAGAGGTCTAGTACGACTGGGCAGATACTTCGTAGCCTAGAAAGGTAACTATTGGAAATCCAAGGACACATTTGTTAGCGTGACAAGGATTCCATAGTCTGTGAGTCTTTGAAAAAGGATATACGGAGGTGATCTTTGATGTTGTTCGGATGTTTGTGAGAAAACAAGTATGTCATCAATGTATGGGAAACAAAAATCAAGTCCTGAAACCACTTCGTCGATAAATCTCTGAAATGTCTGTCCAGCAATTTCTGAGTCCAAACCCCATGAAGGGAAATTCGAACAAACCGAAAGGTGTGGTTATGGCCGTCTTAGGGATGTCCGTCAGGGTTTACTGGTATTTGGGTGTAAGCTTTTACTAGATCAATGACCGAAAAATTGTTGAGCACCCACGAATTTGATGATTGAAGTCATGAATGTGACGTACCGGATAGCTGTCAGGAATGGTTTCTAGCATTTAGAGCAAGGTAGTCACCTCACGGTCGCCAACCATCAGTCTTCTTAGGAACTAAGTGCAGAGGAGACGACCAAGGTCCATCAGAGCGTCGGGCAGTCCCTTCTTGGACCATACTATCGAATTCGGCTTTGGCGATTTTAAGGCGATCAGGTGCAAGACGGCGAGGTCGGCAAGAGATTGGAGGGCCAGGCGTCGTCTTGATGAAGTGTAAACATATTATGCTTCACCTCACGAGGTGTTCCAGCCGGACGAGTGAGGGTAGGAAACTCAGCAAGCACATCGTGGAATAGAGAGGACTCGGTGAGGGTCTTCACACTAGGAACAGAGGCATCAGAAGTTTGACATCTTACTGTTAAATTAGTTGTTGAGTCAATCAAGCGTAGATTGCGACAGTCAGGAAGAAGTCCGTAGTGAGCAAGAAAATCAGATCCAATGATGGGCACGGTGACACCAGCGATGATGAATTTCCATGCAAAGATGCGTCGCACACCTAGATTTAGAACAAAATTTCTAAAACCGTAGGTGTGAATTTTGTGATGAGTTCGCTGCAACCAAGTCGTAGTCCACGCGTTGTGGTCTGTTTTGTAGTAGGTGACGTGGGTAGCAGCAGAGATCAGAACCAGTGTCTATGAGAAATTTAGTACCAGTAAACCCGGTCACTGATGAGAAGGCGTCCGTCCTCCAGTTGAGCAGCCAGTAGACGCCATTATTGACTGCTGTTGGAGTTTTAAAGAAAATTTACATGGCTTGATACATTTATTAGCTTTTTTTACCATATTTAAAATGATACAAACATATATCGGAGGAGCTAGATAATGATTTAGAACCATCCTGGCCGTGTAAGTCTGAGCGAGATCCAGGATGATGAGCTGAGAGTGCTGTCTCGATCTGAGAAATCCTATCCGTCAATTCCTTTACGACCAAGGTGAGTTCTGAGTCAATATTTACAGTTTTTAACGGTTGAGAGAACACACTGTAGAGGCAAAGTAAATACACTTACATTCGGAGTTGCGGTGCTTTGAACTGTACTCAAAGGGATTGATGGGCTTACCTCAAATATCTTGTCAGCAATATGAGCTAGTTGCTCTAGTGACTGTTCTTGAGGTTGTGCCAGCATTATTGCTTGGACTTGGCATGGTAGGCGAGTGATCCATAGTTGACGAATAAGATCCTCATGTACTGGAGTGTTACCGGAAAGTGATAGTAGATGACGAAGGAATTGAGATGGTTTAACGAGATCCCATTTCTTCTTCCTCCGTCAGAATTTGTTTTAGTCGTTGATTGGTACTGAGAGAGAGCCTTTGGATAAGTTCGATTTTGAGACGCGTGTAAGGGTTGGCTACAGGAGGAGCTTTTAATTATATCCCTTACCTCATGAGCGTAGCGACCTTCTAGCTGACTTACAGCGTATGCAAATCTTGTATTCTCCCGTGTAACATGGGCGAATGGTAAACTGAGCTTCGACTTGTGCAAAACATAGTTCCACATCTTCGGGCCAAAAGGGTGGAAGTTTGACACTTACCCGATTGACGACACGTTGGGGAGAGTCTGCAGTTTTTTGTATATCAGTTTCCGCATGTTTATTGTCCAGGTTAGCAGGATGGTGAATCTCTTCAGCATTGTTTCTTCTTGCTGACCTTGAAGATGACGTTGCAGATCTTCAACTTGAGTCCGCAAAATGTCGTTTTGCCTTTGCAAATCTTCCATTGAATGTGAATAAAAGCGGGTCTTGAATAATTTGTCCTCTTTTTTTTCGGGTCCACCAATATAGGGAATGATATGTTACTAAATAATTCCCTAATTAAGAAATTAAAGATATGTTATTAGTCAAAATAATAGTATTGTATTTACAGTGAGAAGATGATAACTAACTTTATAATAATGACCAAAACAAAACAGGTGGTCTATATCTTTTACAATACTAAAATAAAATTATATTTTTTAAATCAGCTGACCATCTGACACTACAGCTTGCTAAGATAATAACATACAGTATTGAACCGCTATAATATTTTCGTGTCTATTCCGTCAATAAATTACACAATTTAACACAAATTAGTTGAAAAAAACCCAATGCTACATGAAACGTGTCCTTATTTTATAATTAAAACTACTGTATAAATGATATGGAACATTTAAAAGTTAACTTTGAGATGAATCTGGTAACAAATATACTACTCAGGTAAATCAATAACAGGATTACCTAATTAGGGATCTTCAACAATTTGTTTTGTATTTAATAATTGTTTATAATTTGTTGGTTTAAATTATTTTTCTATTGTTACTAAAATATAATATTAGTCTCATCTGGTGTTTCTAAGTAATAATATTTAGTAAAGGAAAACATATTTAACATAAAGCAATTAAATAAATATGAATTGAAATATAAGTTTAAATCCAAAATTAAAAAGTATGAATAAATAATTTGTTTTGTAAAGAAATAAAAACACTGTAATTTTTAGATATTAATGTTATTAGAAATGAGCTTACATGGCGAAGGTGCTTGTGCAGTATTTTTGTGTGATAAAGTACATACATAGCAAAAATGTGTTAAATATTATTCGTAGAAGAAAATGACATTAATGTGGTCGAGTGAGATTTGTGGCACGGTCCGACAAGATAGCTGAAGTGTGTTGATGTTGTAACTCACATGACAGTGGCCAACACAACTTGACACGTTTCAGATTTTGCCAGATGTTGTTGAGACAGATACTCTTGTATTAGGCAGATAAATTTGTGTTGTTATACAGTCATAAAGGGTTATCTCTATTTACGTAGAATTTAGTACGATCCTATATCATGCTTCATAATAATGAACCTACTTCGTGCACGGGGAAGAAATTACACTATTCATAATTTAAAGTATTGATGCATAGGTCTAAAGTGTTTACATTTATTTGCTATACCTTTATTTATCGAAATATTTAATTTATAATTTGATCATAAGTGATCACTGAGCGAAGTTAATGATGTGTTCTTCTGTCTGTACGTCTATCAATAATGTATAGCATAAAGAATTAACATAGTGACTTATAAATTTGCAAGAAGCTTCATTTTTATAATGGAAATTCGAGTTCGATGGTAGTATGTCACTCCATTGGATTTATCATTCGTCTTCGAGCGATACTGGGAGCAACATCAGTATTGCAGGTCAATTAGTATTGTAAAAAACCTAGTATGATGATATAAAAAATATTGTAACACATATAGTGAATATAGTATGCTGGATTCTTTTGTATGGCATTAGTTGCATTATTTATGGTGTTCAATTCTAAGTTGTATTTGGTAATTAGTATATATAGGGTGTCCGTAAATGATGAAATAAAACTTTATTATATGATTTATTAGGTCAAATAAGTAAGAAATATATAGTACTGTAGTATATAAGTATTTTACTTAGTTTACACCCACTATGTCTGTTTATGTATTTAATTGAACAGTATATAATTAAATTGAATTGTTTATTGAAATAATATTTAAAATGTTTAGTTTAAATAAGAGCATTTCATAAGTCATGTTCATAAAATACTATATTAGATTTCAGATTAGATGTTATAGGTAAACATATGTAGATAGAGTATGATTAAATTTATACATTTATTTAAGTGGAATAGACATCTATCTAATCAATGTTCCCCTTATTTGAAAACATATTGTTTCTTACCTGATGTTCCCCATGTACAATGTTCTACTGGAAAGTCATCAGTGATTTGCTTATTGAGTGAAGCTCTATCAACCAATACATGTTCATGTATTCTTTAGTTGAAATTTAAGAATTGTTATTTGTTATATTAGGTACGCATTTCTTGTCACATAAGAGGATATGTAGACGGAGTTGGCACATAAATGTTTGGTGTGATCTACAGTATAACTGTTACAACTATTAAGTATGATTTGTTTTAAACGATAATGAAGTTGGGGCGAGTGAACATGTTTTCGCCTATTCAATTCACTTGAGTATAAGATCTAATTTCAGACATCGAAATGTAGTGTTTATTGATTTCTTCTAAATCGGAACTCAGTAAAATATTCGAAAAAATCATAAACCATTATTGATTTAAGTATATGCCACTTTAAAAATGTTAATGTTTACAGGATGTCTTGTAACCTATGTTTATAAAATCGTTTCGAGAAACCGTTTTAGTAACAAAGAGTTGTGCAAATACATTACTGTATTGCTTATTATATTGTTATACCTCATACGAGTATTTATTCTGCATATACAAGTATAATGATGAATATAATTAAACAGTAAAGAGGTCTAATGCCTAATCCATTGCGTTAAACTCTTGACCAATAAGATAATGAAGTCGCTCATGAATGAGACGTACAAGAACATGACTGTACAGCACACACTACACTGATACTAATCCACAAACACATAACGATGACGAATGGTCACACAGGTGTCCTACGTCATGGTATATGACGTCACTGAGTACCAATGCTTCTTGCTTTGAAGTTACATCTCGTACTTTTAACGATCCTTTGTATGTAAGATATGTATGTACCTACACAAAGCAATGTTTGAAGATTTAATAGGACCTATTTTTGTTACGAAGCTTTTTTATGTGTACGAATTATAAATCCTTAGTTAGCATATTACGAGTAAGTTATAAACTGTATATAAATAAATAACAGAGAGAGCTCCATAGAGAAATAATAATATTACTCAACTTACCAATAAAATAATACAACCTGCTTCAATTAACACTACAAGTTTAACTTTTACTGTATAATTTACATTACAAAAATATTTTAATACTTAAAGCAACAAATACAGAGTTTTATTTATACCATATATGGCCGAGATTCCATAACTATATTCTATAATAAATGATTTGAGATGTTTGTAAAGTAGCTTCACAATTCTGACGTCATGAATATGTTACTGGAGTTCACGCCTCTGTGTAGAGCCGACTGTGAGTACATCGTGTGGAAACTTGAAAGATGTTTCCCAGATATCTGCAAGCTGTCAATACAGCTGGTCTGAATGTACAACACTTTAACATTCCTGGTAAACATTCTAAATATCTATAAAACTCTTTATATTATATTATTTTTAAAACACTATATATATAAATAAGTAAACAAAATGGATACAATTGGAAATGAAAATACAACTTTATAGTAACTACTACGTATTAGAGTCTATTGCAGATAACGAAATAAGATTCTATATATTTTACAACAACTACACAGTACATATCATAACAAATACATAAAAGTAAACTGTAACTTTAAAATAACTGTGATTTTAGAATGTTGAACTTGAAAGATGATTCCCAGATATATGCAATGCAATCTTTCAATCTAGCTGATCTGAACGTACAACACCTACCATTCCTGGGGAAATATTGGAAATATAAATATATCCACAATATCTTATATCCACAATATGTAAATGAACAAAATAAATACAAATGCACCTTTATCTAAACTAAAAAATATGTTATTAAGTATATTGCACATAAAAAAATAATAGTTTATATATTTTACAAAAATATAGAGTACATATTATAACACATATTTAAAAATAAACTTTAATTGGTTGATGGTTCTAACAAAATGTCCAACGATCACAGACAACCTTTTTGCATCTTTTGTATCTCTAACTAAGATGAAAACTCTGACGTCTTAACCGCTCGGCAATCGGCACTTCCATTGTAAGCAATTGTAGAGGTGAATAAATTTGTACATGAACACAACAATCACTATATCATAAAAATCTTGGTTTTTGGAAGTATATTAAAAACAATGTAGGAGTACAAGAAACTAAGTGTCACATAACACGTCAGGTGCATTCCGGTTCGATAGGTAGGGATTGGAACTTAAATTCAAGTGCCTGGACAGCTATTCTTCCGATGAAAAGTTTTACTTTTCAGCCATACCAGCACCTTCAAAATGGAAAACTGAAAATTCAAATGATAAGAACTTAGTCTCCATGGGATGATATGTTTCATGGGAATTACTGTTACTGTGGTAAGTGAGGCATGTAGTAGACATTGCTGATTTTAGTTTTAAACCCAATGTGAGCTAAGGAAAATTGTCTGAATGTAGTAATTGAAACATTATGATTTTAGGTGATTTTTAATTATGAAAGTATTTACCACATTAGTACCAAAAATGTTGTCTTACTGTCTTAACGTATTGTTGTAGAGGCGATAGCGTTGGCGTAGACAGCAGCCCCATTATATTTCATATAGTGACAGTCTGTAAGTATAATATCGCAAGCTATGTCCAACCAAAAGATTTTTTCGGTTCATCAAATAATGCATATATGAATGAAAGACGAAATAAGTAACTTTTATTAAAGATTGAATGAATACGATTTCCATCATCATAACTTCCACTATAGAACCAGAAATAACGGTTATCAAAACTTCTTACGAAACTACCCTTATCTGGACTATTCCTTAGATTGGAGGCCATTATCAGCAAAAACAATGGGAAAAAAGACTCTAACAGACAATTAAACAGAAAAAAGACTCGATTATTTTCAAGTTCAGTATAAAGGTGTATTTGTGATCACTGTGTTCACTTACGTATTGCCGATATACGAAGAGTTGTATAAGTTTATAGGACTAGTAGAGTTTACTACACTGTCGAACGTCATTACGGATATTAGTAGCAACATTGGGCAGCATAATGCGACAGGAATTAAATAACTACTCGTTTAAATTTGCATCCTTTCCTATCGGCCTATTTTGCCCCCCTCTTGAATTAACACGAACACACACACACACTCTCTCAAAGATAGTATTTGTTGTATTTGTTATGCTTTCAGTATTAGTTAAGGCTTCATGCAAACATTTAAGCCTATAGGTACATGTGTTACCATATTTTTTAAAATTCCTAAAAGGCATATATTTTATTTTATTATTTTCTCGCTGCAATCATGGATAACCAAATCACCAATAATATATATAAACTATCGCTAGATGTGTAGTGATGTATTCCATAGTTGTAAAGAATATTGCCTATATAGAAATGGAGTGTCATGCAAAGTTATTTCAAGCCTATAGTTTAATACGTTTTCTAGATTTTTATTGTTTGTTGTTTGTACAACACTCAGCCAATTGAACATGTTGTAGGTGGTACTGGTAATAGTAAATTTACCAGTAGGGCTCGTTGATAACACCCTTTGTCAACTGAACATATACCTGCATGAATGTAATCCTATATATTGATACAGTATATTATAACGTTATGCACTTAAAATGGCAAAATTATCTTATCATAACTTATTTGGGTGACAGTAAATTAACTACTCGTATGACCAGTAGTACCGACCTGTTTACGTTGAATATGTTTATAGAGATTTCAAGTGAATCAAGTAATTACTTCTTTATTTGGACTTGACCACTTCTTTGGAGTCAACTATTATTGTGATACAGAATAACTCCGCCCAACTTGTCTATATCATTAGCAAATATCTGTAGTTCGCCAAACAGTAAGTTGAAATAGAAACTAAATTCTCCAAGATGATTCTGTCTCATGATTTAATGTAAGAGCAACATTACCAAAATATTGAATCAATACAGCAATCGTTATAAAAAAAATATACATCTTGAGTTATTTTCTTAGTAACATTAAAGTATATGGAAAGGTTAAAAAAATTACTGAGTTGTAAAATATTACAAAATACGGCATGTTTTTAAACCGATAAACTTTTAAAATTTCAATAAAATTATATATATATATAGAGAGAGAGAGAGAATACCCCACAAAATTTTAGATTTATATTTTTGAGGCTTCATTTCACATAGCATAGAATCACATTTCTAAATATATGTATTTCAATCTAAATAAATAGTACTAGATAAGTTTTAGTGTTCAATAATAAACATTAATTTTCAGTTTTCCCTAATAAAACAGTACTTACTAGATCTACACCGACCGCTTTATTGCAAAAGTATATTTATTAGTTATATACGTTTAAAATGACGTATATTCTTTTCATTATTTTTCAATATTTTTCATTAAAACATTTTTTTCTTGAGTAATATTAGTTTTAACCTTTAAAAAATATTTATTACGTTGAAGGGTACTGAATTTTGTAGAATATTTTCTTGTACATGCAGTTTTAAATGGAAAAAACCTTTCTTAACTTAATTCATAATTAATTTTTTTGGATAATGAAAATGTTTAATTCAATGTAAAACCAAAATATTTATTTCTTTTTCCTGCAACATTGAAACCAGTAACATATTTCTAAAAGTACGGATTAGCAAAGTGTTTCTTTCAATTATAGCTTTAATATATTTACCATCTGTTATTCGGTTTTGTTTTAAAAATTTGATATACAAAACTTAGAAGAATAGTTTTGGCACACATGTTCCTTAGATTTTCTGTAGGAAATTAGAGTTTAAGTGCTCTTGATATGTTTCTTGTCATAGCTAACACGCACCATTTGTATTAAAACATTGTGCTGTCTTTCATGAAAGTAACTATTTTGTATCAGTTTTAAATTAATGACGTTGCTACATAAATAGGATTTCGTTAGCTTTATGAAGTACCTTTATATTTGGAGTTATTATATATTAGTTATATTATTTTTTTAATTTGTAATGCCTAAAAGGGTTTACTTTAGTCACAAATTTATTTTGTGATTATTTGTAAAAGCTTTCCAATAACCAAGCCAAAGATTAAATTCTAAATCTGAGTGAAATCTATCGCCTCTAACAATGTTAAACTAACTACACTATGCGTTCATGTTATAATGTCTATATTTATTAAACTTTATAAATTTTTCTAGTAATAATTTTAAATAAAAGTATTTTAGTATAAGAAATGATTACGTTTGTGAGTATTAGAAGGTGCATAGTATTGTATCGTAATTTTAATAACCATTATTTATTACTATGTAAGTTATATTATCTGGTCGCCCGTAAAAGACTATATATATTTTATACTACATTTATTATATATTCCAAACAGTTTCCTGTGTAATTTATTAATAATATATACTTATACGAAGTTTAATTCAAATGTTTCGATAAAATAGGGAAATGTATAGCATACGTCAGATACTCTAATTCTACTATTTCATACTGTACCGAATTACGATAACACATGGGGGTGGTGACTTCTGAGGTCGTAGTAATAAATACTCGAAATGCAAAGTTTACTTATAAGTTCAATTTAATCTGTGAAACTTACAAGCACCACTTTTAGTTGTTAAATTAAATGTATGCCTTGCCACGTTACTGCCAATTAGAGTACAAGAACTAAAAATGTATATCTGATAGATGGGCATAAAATATCCAATGTTCTATGGAATTATGCCTACGATGTTTTACTTTATAAAACATTAAGATTTCACTTCCCTTCGCAATATGTAGACTCACAACCCAGGCGTCGGCGTCTTGGCACGAGACATTGAAGCTGTAGTCTAGGAAAAGTTATTTCTAGTAGGTGATTACTAGAAGAGGAGTAGAAGTTATGAAACTGGTAGCCATCTACTCAAACAATACGTGAGATACGTGATCTCGTCTAAAACAAATTCGTGACGGTATTAGCCATTTAATGAGACAAAAAACTTATTACAACAACGTGCTCGTCAAAAGGGCGACGCCACAACTTGTATCTATTTCAATCAAGCAAATAAAAGATCTTCAAGGGTAAGTTACTTTACTATTTACAACTTTACTTTACGTTACATTCATTTTTATATGTTTGGCATCAAAGGGCTAATTTAATAATACGAAAAGATAAATTTTACGGACAAGGCGCGCGAGGTCTAATCGGTCACGTAGTTGGGCTGCTACAAAGGGTTAGAATAAAATAGGGGTTCATAAGCGTGCCAATTAGGTAGTTACTCCGCCGATAATTTAGTTCCGGAACATCGGATAAAAAAAATAATATTAAATTATACAGGCTGACTAGGTTGTGAAATTTACATTATATAAAATCTAATTAACTAAAAAAAACGATTATTTTAAAACTAAACACGGAAGTAATCACGTATTTATATTTGCTAATATTATTCGCTCATGAAATATCTTATACAGTTTGCTTGTGCTTGTAGACGTCATCTATGAGAGATGATGGAAGGTTCAACTCGTGCGGAAAAGAAATCCAAGATGTAGGGCGAAGGAAGTTGCCAGATTCACAAAGCTCCCTTGACATGGAAATGATTGTGGATACATCGAGTGAAAACATGAATAATGTGTTTCTGATATCCGCAATCCGCTGAAGCGTTATGGATGCAGATTCTTTACTGAAACACGTCTCTTTACTTTTACCTATACATCTTCCTATTTATCCGTTCATATTAAAATATTCAAAATCAAAGTTATGTTTCACGTTAAAGCCCTAAATATTGATAAACATATTTAAAATACATTTGTGATAAATTATACTTACAGAATTAAAAAAAATTAACTGCCGTTTTTTCCACTCATACAGCATTTGAAAATTCCTATAATAATGTTAGTATAGTAGTAAATTTCAAAGTCATAGTTTACAGTAACGCTGGGAAAACAAAATCTGTTCTAACCGTGAACGGCCACTGAGCCCTTTGCAGATCGTTTCAAAGCTGTTTGGACTGGACATCAAGTCTTGATCTTGTTAAAGACGGGTCGTGACTTGCTTTCTGCAAGACTGTTACATAAAGTTTGACAGTAAGTATATAGTTTTATTTGTTGAGTAATGAGTCAGTATACTTATTTGTATTACTATAGCAAAGTGATGAGATAATTTTGATCCAGTATCCACAAGAGACTTAATGATAATATTACACATTTTATAATTAATTTTTTTAATAATTGTTAAGTTACAACTAAAATTACTATGCGTGATATTAATCTTGAGCTTGAATAATGAATACTCGGTTTTAAATATTTATGTTTAATAAAAAGGTTTTTTTCCTATTACTTAATTTTAATTAACTTTAATTGTGATGCTAGTACTTGATTTATAACTTTAATAATATTTGTATCCTTAATTATTCAAAAAATTTAAGTAACATATGAGTCCTAACATCTTGAGACCTGAAACTAACACTTTGAATACAAATTGATGAACAAAATATTCATAAGATTTAAGATCGTTGCTGATTCTAATCTACATTTACATAGTGTTTGGTGTCTTACTTTTCTGTGCAATCAAATTAAAATTATTGTGTATAACGTAAGTCACTGTGGCGTAATTATATTAAAAGATATCAGATTAATAAATGACCATAAAAATTCATTGTGGTAGTGATGTCTCAAAAAGTTACTTTTAATGTATAAACTAATAAGTGTTACACCTGCTCTGAATATTTTAGCATTCCAGTCAGTTCGGGCCTCATTCACGTGCCCCATTGTTGGTGAACAATGGAACTTTGCTCATAGTTCGGTGGTTGTGGGTTCTTAATTTTGCGTGGGAGGATGTAAATTATATTATACACTCTGATATATCCCTCATGTACATATGAGTATAACAGTTTCTATTGTAACTAAATACATTAAAGCGTAGATCTAAAATAATATCCTCTAAACAATATTAATATCAATCGTCTTGTACATATATTAATGCTCAATATTAAATTAGATAAGTTAATGCTACTAAATATGAATCCTAGTAATATATTCTTAATAATATTGATCACGTAATAACTCGTCCATGCACCAAAGAACATAAATATGTTTCAACGTGTTCTTTGGGCAGCCTAAATACAGTTTATTAATAAAGAATTTAAAATTCAAGTTCCGTTACTTGTAAGAGAGACATACTGAGAAATTCAAGCAATACAAAGTTAATCAAACTTATATTAAAGATTTTCAATATCTTTCTTATTTATAATTTATAACATAATTAATGAGGAGGTTTAAAGGTACACAGGCGATAAAGTGTATAATTAAAGACTCACGGCTTTGTAACTGAGTTTTGTTAATATCGAGGCAATTGAGTATTAGGTAATTTTTAGTCATTTCTGTCTTTCTTTCTTCACGTACCAAACTAACTAATCTTTGAAATTAAAATTGTGCATGAAGCTTTATATTTTTTAAAGAATGCTGAGTTCGATGGTAATGCACGTCACACCATGGGATTAAGCTAAGCGTTAGCAAATATTTTTACACTGGTCTTGTAGGTAAGCATGGACAAGAAAATAGGAAATTAAATAAATTTGTAATAAAGCTCAGTAACCGTAACATATTTTAAAATTTGCCATATTAACACATGTTGCCTTACAAATTAAACACATTGCAAAAATATTAACTACTTTTTGTTCGTGTTGTAGTGGTTATTTTGTGAGACGCCTTTTGCATGTGTTTTAAGTAGACTCCATTAAAATTAGCATGGGAAATATTATGGTCATTACTATTTTATCAGTAAGATATATAACTCAATTTAATGAAAAAAATACAATTGTAACACATAGAAAAATATTTCGAGAAATTTTCCATGTGCAGACTAGATATATGTTATGAAACTTCATCTATACATATATACATTAAGATATAATTCTGTTATGGTGCATGTACACCTATAGAATTCAGCTTGGCGGCATTGAAACCTAAGCAGGAAGCAGGCAAAATTACCTTATATTGTGTCGGGGGGATTTAAAAGGTATTATGTATATAATTGCTTTACCTGTCCGCGGTATATTAAAATGAACTTTAAAGTTCAATTTTTGCATTCAACCCCAGCGAAGGCTGGTACACCGAGGCGTGATAAGGTGATCTCCTGCCTTGTATTAAGAAATTATGGGTTTTATTGGATTAAACTTACTACTGTGTATCACATTAAATCTGATTAACTGATATTTTGATAAATGATCGGTAATAGTGGCATAAGTTGAAAAAAAGAGTTAGAATATTGAAATTAATAATCTGAAAACATTGCTGGCAAACAATTTATTTGTGATAAATTCCATTATTAAAAATCGCCAGCAAATTTATCGATAAGCTATGATTAAAAAAGAGTAAATGGACACGTGCCTAGATATAAATATAACGTAATCTTAAATAGTTTCCTTTTTTCAGAGTAAAGAAAATAGCTATAGTGCAAAGAATCTTGTTAGTATCTGTCAATATATGGATATAACAATTGAGACTAAGAGCCTAATGGAATTAAATCATAATTTAATTAAAGTTATCTACATGACTTTACATACTTCCAAATTAACGTTCCTTTAAAAATAAATAAATGTTCGAACAATCCAAATCTAATTATTATATGATTATTTTATATAAATTTATTGCCTTAATGCATATAAATATTTGTAAATTTAATCATATTAGGAATTAAACTATTAAAAAAGGTTAAATTCATTTAGAAATTAGAAATTTTAAATAATACAAACCTAGGAAAGTAGCCTACCTGTGAGTAGGCTCCAGTATCAATAAAATTATATTTATGATGTCAAAGTTTGTAGTTTATTTAGCGTTATATTACTTTATGGCATATATTTTTTATTAATTAATATTCTCTCTATTTCGCATAAAATTTTACCAATATTTAGTTACTTTTTAAATTTCATATTACGATACGTTTTATAAAGCAGGTTTTTTACCGTAATTATCTCACCTACTTTTAGTTATCGTGTTATTTATATAACAAATAGTTAATTTAAAGATAAAAGTACGTAATAGATTTATTAGATGAAGACCATTATACAGTTTGAGAGAATAATAAAAAAAAGTTAAAATCTTGTCAAGAATATATTTGGCCCAACTATGTTTACTTTATTCTTACTTATCCTAAACAATCACCTTTTAATCTTAATATTTTTTATATTAGAACTTGCTCTTACCTGTGCCTTTGCACTTTGCTAATGTATTAAGAAGGTGTAGGAACATTTCTGGTTTGATTGTATTATATTTGTTACGCCAAAGTTGAACCAAGGCAAACCCTTGAACCAAATCTGAAAAAGTGGATATTTAAGTAATTTTAATTGATTCTGATCTTTGGACTTTATGTTACATAGTTAGTTTTGATTGTTTTACCTATAATATACATACATATATATATATATATATATATAAACATTTTATATTTGCTCATATAATATAATACGTTTATACGTATTAAGTGTACAGACATAGATCGGTTATATTTTTTTGAAGTTCAAGGAATATAAATTACTCTTTTTAACTGTTTAAGGGTAGTAATTATGATATATATATATATATATATATATATATATATATATATATATATATATTATATATATAGTATTTCATCAAGCATAATTTATTATAATGTAAAATAAGCCGAATACATACATAAATGTTTTTCTTAAAAGAACTTTTCAAGACAAAAATGCATAGCAAACTGTTAATATATATTTACTAATTGAAAAAGGAAATGAATTACGAAAATTGCGTAATTAATATTCGCATAAAAATTACAATTTAATCTTTTTTATTTATTTTAATTTTATCATATTTTGACAACGTTGAACTATAAGGAACAATTTATTGAATAGATAACTGCGGGACAAGTTAGAGAGATCCTGTCACAACAATAACTGGCGATGCCTGTCACTTGATACTTGTTTTGGCCGTTGTCACAAGAACGTTGCTACAAGCAAAGTGTTCTCTGTCAGATTATGCCACAAACATCCTTGCTCCCAAACTGGACGCCCTAATAGTTTAGGGTAGTCAAATTTATTTAGTTTAAATATTTCTATACAAAACAGAACTGTAGAAGCAAATCGAGTGCAATATATCGGAACATCGATAACAGAATTTTGGAGACAATAAGTGTAGTGTATACAAAAATTAGATTCGTGATACAATTCATAGTATAGTTTATACCAACTTAAAAATACACTAACCTTAGTCTAATGTTATAATTTTGCATTAAATTCTGTTAACTTGTCATACATAAATATTAAACACGTTAATGAATTGGAAGAATTATAAATAAACATTGCTTTATGTAAAATTTGTTTATTCTAAGCAATATTTGTTGAAGTTATTGGAGATTACTATTATTTTCTTCTACCTGGGGTTATTTCAATCGGGCTTATCATTCGGCATAGTTTGTTAGACAACGCGGCTAGAGGCACAGTCAACAGCCCCCTGTATTTTGGTGGACAATCGGTGACAGTGTTGATTAAAAAACGTTTCTTTGATAATTTCGTTTCAACTATATTCATATAATGTCTGGAAATAAAGTAGATATTTATTTATTCTCTATGACGGCGATAAAAATTTAAATGGACTGTTCTCTCACACTTGTCCCTGAATGGTACCGACAACGGTAGACATCTGTTAGACATACAACGACCATGGACATTGAAAGAAATGTGGGCGAAATTACTTAAGAACAACTCATTCAGGCGCTTATGTTGGGTTCAATTATACTTTGATACCGTAAGTTTTCCAACCTATCGACTAAGACTAACCTTGAATTACTTGAACTATATACAAAATTTTAAACAAGTTAAATTTTACAAGAGAAAATTTGATCCACATAAAAAAGGGGATTGAATCGTAAAAATGCTATACTAAGAGACATTGAATGAATAGAAAACCTACAGACTATAATAACATTGACAAGCGATTATTTAATGAGGTTCTGGGATCCTCAAACCATATGAATAGAGCACATTTGTTAGACAGGGATAACATCGCTATTGTGGCAATATGCCGGAAGTCTTTTACATTGAATATATTACATGTGCTCTCGTAATGTAAACTGTAAAACATTCTGGGCACAGTATCCATAGACATGTACCACAAGATATAAGGAAAAGTCGAACACGCCTGGCTGCAATTCCGTGAGAGATTCAGAGAGGTCAATCATAACTGATGGAATGACCCGCGGCTGTTGAGGTGGGACAGCCAATCTTAGGCAAGGAAGACGTTTAACGAAATACTGACACACATATATAAGTATACAAGGTGCGTAACCTTAAATATATGGTCATATCACATTTTTTAAATAAAATGTATTTATGATAGTAGTTTTACTTTAAACGTTTACACCAAAGAAGGATCCTTTGGTGTAAAGATATTAAAATTTTAGTGAATTTTTTTCTGATAGTAGAGTGTTACATTTCAATCACAATATAGAAGGTATGCTATATTTATTAAATATATATTCCGTTGTTTCGATACTTGAAAATTACTGAAACTAAAAATTACAGCAACGGAAACTGTTTGGGCATATATTGACGCATCTCCATGCTGCCCATTTATTTGAATTACAATAATTATAATTGATAGCGGTATATAGCGTAGATATTAATGAATATATATATATATATATATATATGTGTGTGTGTGTGTGTGTGTGTGTGTGTGTGTGTGTGTGTGTGTATACCCTATATCAAAACATGCTAGTCCAAGACGTAATCCTTTAATGAAAGATATTGTTGTAAACCCAAAATATTGGATATTGGTATAATTATTAGGTAATATTAGTTAATTCATATTATTAATTAATTATTATTATTAACTTGTTAAACGTAGATGCATTAATTCTGGGAATGCTTTTTTATTTTAGGGTGGAGTGTTCGGTGATTGATTATCGTAAAATATTGTATAATTCATAATTTTAAGTAAACCGTGATTAGACATTACGCTAACACATTTGGTGCCTATTTTGCGAGTCCGGGGTATGAAAAAAATGAAAAAGTATTGCCTCTTTACCAATATCTAAATAGATAGATAAGAGCTGAACAGGTTCTCATATTTTACAGCCCATGGGTAGCAACTAATAAAATTAAAAACGAATAAAATAAACACATTGTAAAATATTTAAAATTATTTCTAGAACATGCTTAAAAAAATATTTTAATTTGGTCTGGTGATGTAGAATGTTTAAACATGTTTTTTTATTATTAATAATATCATGGTAATCCAATTATAACTACTTATAACTTGATAATGTATATGATACAAGGAAATTATGTTTTACACATTCAGTAGAGCCAAAGAGTTTTTAAAACTAAAATATGTGAATAGACGCGTAAAATATTAGCTATCGACCTTAGCAAAAATGATATAAAAATTTAAAAACATTAACCTCTAGGTGATAAAAAAGTGTAACCGTATTGAAGAAGTAATCAATACATAATTATAAACAATAACTTCAATAATAATTTTCAGGTACTAATTGTCCTCGAAATATTTTAACTTCAATTTGTATTTCAAAACTATTGGAGCGATAGTAAGGTACACCATATATCAGCGATATGAAGCGAAATATCAATAAAGAAATGCGGAAAGCTTGGAAACGACAGGAAGGCTAACTAAAGTGCTCTTGAGAAGTGAAGGACGATTCCTATTGTTGATACTTGATATTGTGTTTCTGATTCTAACTGTTATCCAACTAACAAACTGCGACTTAACCACTGCATATATCTTTTATTGTAAACTAGTAATACAGTCTAATTAAACTCACAAACCTGTGTACTTTAATATGGTATGGGCACGATTCTATAAATTTAACTTATGTGTAGGAATTGATTGAGTTAAGAACATGTTCATGTTAAAAATTCAGTATTTTTTTTCAAATACTAAGTAAACTTCAAATACTTTCTGATTCCCTACCCCCAAAAATGAAGACTTTTACGCTGTTGAAAACATGTTGGGTAAAATTATTTTAAGAGATTATTTGTTAAAGTTAAAGTTATACCGTTGTGAAAGGCAGTGTAACAATATACTTTTTAATCCGAAAACCTGATAAGTGTAATATTATTCAAGAAGCAGTAATAAATAATTTTCTGTTTCGCTAAGCAATATGCCATGCTCACAGTTAATAGTGAATACCTTTTGTAAAATTAGCAACTGATGAGAACTCTCTAACTACCAAAGTAGATAAATAAAATGAATTTAGACTGTCACTATACTTCTTTTAAAACTTCTCTTTAAAAGAACCGATTCAAAATAACATTTTTTAACATATATTTTATAGGTAATATAATAATGTATATAATATTATATGATAAAATAAAAAAAAATTTATTACATGATTTTTATAATGTAATAATAATGATGTAATAAATGTAATTACAAAAAATGACATAAATTCCAAAATAATATTGTTGTTGCAAACAAGTAAATTAGGACAAATATTATAAAACCTTTACTATATTCGTTATAGGTTGTTTGAGTTATAAAAAGAAATGCAATGAAAACATATTTATGCATTGTAAGTAATAAATTTATTAGTTAAAATGTTCAATATTAGAACTGAGCTGACATAAAAGTGTTGGAGTATGATCTATAAATGAGGGTATTTTAGCTTTAATCTACATCAATATATAAGTAGACGTTGAAATAATCCTGAGATAAAAAGATGACGAGGAATAGAAACCACAAGAGAACAACTAAAACAAAGATCTAACTGAGATCATTTTTTACTGCAGCGTGTATTCAATTTAGCTTGTAAGGTACGCAAAGATGGCAACTCTGTTTCAAACTATTTTCTCACAACGAGATTAAAGTAGTTGTTTACAAATTGAGTTTTTTCAGAGCTTGAATAAAAAATAAAAAATATTTGTGTCAGCCGGGTTGGTTCCTGTCACCTTTTTAATACAATTATGTTACAATTAAAGTGGTCGAGTCTATTACACGGTAAAACTAAAATATTGTAACATTACCCAGCACCGATAATATTTCTGAGTGGGCGTGAATAAGTGAATGTTTTGTGATACTAAATCCACAAGAAGGTAGAATAACTTGTAAGTACATAAGTGCTCTAACTTATATCTCTTCCTATTGGTTTCAAAGTGAGAATACTACTTTGGTTGGTCTTAAAGAATTAAAATTAATAAAAGAATATAAAATCTTTCAAAGGTCACAAAACATTTTAATCACTTGGCATAAGCTGCATTTATTGAGTGTAATGCCTGCTCCCACGCTTGTGGCCACGTCACTGCCACTGAGAGAAGTTTAATGTTTTGAAATTGATTTTGAGTTTCCCGACAACAATAAATTTCCGATCTAAAACAGATTTGAATAAAATTTTTATCAATTGTCCAATTGTATCAGCTTCATTAGTTCAAAAAAGAATTCAATACATAATTGTTTTAACATAAAATAAGTTCTGAGATTTTATAATAGTATGCGACCTCATATCAGAGCATGAGTCAATAGTAATTCTTTGACTCCACTCATTTTTTCATTTATTAGTAGGTCATGTTCCTGGGTATTTATTGTTTCCAATCAAATATTAAATCGACAATCTGCAGACTCTTCTTGTTAATAATAAAACAGTAAGGAATAAATTCGGAAAACCTATTCAGTACACAAAGTTTTTTGAGTTTTTTTGATTTTTGAGGGTGCACATTTCCATACAAATTCATTGAGTATTATTGAGCGAAAAAAACCTTTTCAATAGATATATTTCCCTTGTATATTTCCATAGATAAAAGTATATAAAATATTTCGTTTTTATAGATTCAGTAGCTATATTTAATTAACATGATTTATGAAATCAAATATTATTCAAACATTTAAGAAAGTTTGTTAGGATGTTTTATGTTTGCATATTTAAACGAAACTATAGGAACTAGTAAATTATTCTTAGTTAGTTACTCTACCGCATATTTAATATCATAAATATTTAATTATATACATACTGTGTAGTTCTATTATAAATTTTTATGGAAAAAATATTAAATTAGCTGTTCAAAATTATTTAAATATATTAACCAGTAGTATGTAGGTTTATTATGTCTAATAACATATTCATGGGAAGAATACAGCTAATAGTAGTTTAAATGTATCTCAATTCCCTAAATTGAACAGTTCCCAAGAAGGGCAAGATATTTGAGAAAGTGAATGCTATGATGATTACAGGCAGAGGCATGGGGTATTATGGAAAGGAACAAAGGAAGCTAAAATGTTGCACAAGAGCCAATCGACTAACTTTCCCGGTATAATCCTATAAACAACTTTGAGGGTCTCAGTAGTATCAATAGACTCTGATTGAACAGTTTACTTCAGCCATTGAAACTTAAGCTAACGCAGTGATACTAACAGAATGAAATAAGTCATAGTTTCTACTAAGTAAATATAAAAGTACTTTCCGTTAACACTATAAATAGGTTACTATTAACTTTGAAAAAAATGTTCTGCAGAAATTGGATTAAATTATAAAAATAAGATAAATAGTTAAATAAAGAGAAATTTTTCATATTTTTTACTTATGGATAACTAATAACTTTTACCCTAAGGAGAAATGTTAAGATTTCCATCTGTATTTTGAATATGTTTTTTAATGTGATGTTTTTAGACATTATATACTGGCACTCAATAAAATAATGTAATAAATGTTATTACTAAAAACGACACAAATGTATAAGTTACAGTAATAAAGGTAGCTATTACAAAAAAGTATATTAGCACAAATACTATAACAATTTTATATAAAAAAAAAAAACTGGACATTACTATTTGTAGTAACATATATTTTGACGATATAATTAAAAAATATATAAAAAAATTATATCTCTAGAACTAGAAAAACTCCAGATTTTATAAAATGTATTTATATAATGATTAAAAATAAATTCAAGAATAGTGTAATGTTATTTAATATTAACTTAATGGTAACGGTTTAAAATGTGTTAATTCAACTAACAAAATTTCAGTATGATTTTACACGACGGTAACTATTTTAAAATTATCACTAAAACTTCAATGGTATATTATTTTCGAAAGCCCTTCAACGGATAAGCGTGCATGACACCTTTAAAAGTCTGCCTGCGCAAACAGGGAGTAACAAATATTTTCTCAATTTTAATACTACAGCTGTTTTTTTTTTTATTTATGTTGCTCCCGGCTTATGCATACAACCCTTTAATACAGGGTGAATTTAAGTGTCGAAAACTACTCAGTATTATAGACCAAAATATGAAATTAAAAAATCCCTATCGCATCTATCTTTTAACTACTAACTTTAATTCACACTGTATATGACAGTCATATGTATGACACACAAATCACTATCAGTCGATATAGGTCATAAGGAATATGCTAATCAGTTTTTGGAGTGCCTCATATAGAAATGCATTTTTATACGTTTGACAGTTCAATAAATTTTCGAAGCTCACCTACTACTTATTGTGCAATATGCATGATAATCAACCTCGGTCTACACAATGTTAAGACACTCAGTAAAATTTTATTTATGATAATATATTATGTTAATTCTGATTGATATGACATAATGTGAATTCATAGCTTTTGTCATACCTACTTTAAAAAAGCAAGGGGTTTACTACATTCAGGTGAGATATATTATTATTTTCATTTTTCACATATTGGTTATCAATCATTCTTCCAATTCTCTTGGTTTTAACAAAATTAATGTAGCAAATTTAGGCCATCACAAAATAATATAACACAAGTAGTAAACTAATTGTACGTAAGTTTTTTCAGTAACTTTCAAACCACTTAGTTCTATAATAATTTCTTTTAGTTTACTTAATAGTTTTTGCTAACTAAATACTATTCTCTAAAGTCAAATAATGTTTTATATGCATTCCTTCATCAGTCATAATAACTACCATTATTGGTTTTAATTGAAAAATAAAAAAGCATAAATTCGTCACTTAAAATAGAACAAGTGGCAAACAATAAAATCGCATTATAGTTAAGGAAACAATAAATCAATACTATTAATGGAAAGTCAATAACCAATTCACAAATTCAATCAAAGTTTCTGTGTTAATATACGCCGTTCTATAAGATTTCATTACATTTCGTATATTATTATTAAGTCTAGTTAATATAAAATACGTCATGCTGTGGAGGTATTAGATATTGAATAGCCCCTGCTGGGAATGTTTTCTTATCACACATTTAATTAAGGAGTACACCACCTTTAGTGCAGTTTTAATTAAATATCTTTCTTATTTAAAACCTTGCATAATAAACGTCAGTTCATGGGACATAGTAATACTTGAAATTTGGATACTTATGTATTTAACAATTACCTCTAATATGAAGCATGTTCATTTGTTTGTAATAAATTCAATGCAAATTAACTCTCACGTATGTTAAAGACTACTGTATACTCAAATTTCTTTTTTGTAGTGTAGTAAGATAGTGTTTATAGATGTAGAATTGCATGTATAGTTCGTGCCTATAGTTAATTTATTTATTATTAACTAATTAATGTATTATTAACTGGGCTTAATTTATTTTCATGTTAGGACATACTTCATCAGAAATTCTATTGCCTGTATAGAAATTAAGTTACGTGCATAATTTCAAACTTTATAGATTGAATCGTTCTACATTAAAATTATTTATATGAATTAAGTTCTTTTAATAGTAAAACTCTGCACACCAGGACACAAATAGATGTAGATTTGATGCAGTATCGAGCCTACGTTAGTATATCACATGTCAAACCTCATACTATTTTACTATGTTATTTTACAAACTGTTTTAGTAATTTTGTCGTTGTCACATTGGTTACTCATAAGGCTAATATAGAAATATAACCTATCGCTTGTGATCAGCCAATAATTATGTATAGGTAAACTCATAATGCAAAGCAACACATACGTAGTGATAATCGCATTTCATGACCATTTATAACTTAGAGAGAAAATCAGCAATAATCCTTCTATATAGATACTAGCAGTTACGCAAGGCTTTCCACCCAAGCCATATAAGTAGTAATCAAACAAAAAAATATAAATTTCTTTTTTATTATTTGCAATACATCCAGTAGATAGTATGTAAATTAATAGTTATGTCAACGTTATGTGACTACATACAGAAAACATATTTGGCAGATAATAACTAAATTAAGTAAATTTATGCTGTCGCATATCAATGTATTTGCATGGTAACAACGCATATAAACATAATCATGTAATAATAAATATTTATACATTTTCAAAATATACTTTTCGATACTTAATTAACTTCAACTCTGAATTATAAATTTCAGTTTTAACATAATACCAAAAATCTCAATAATATTAAAAATAGTATTATTTTACTATATGACAACTTTGTATTCTTATTTAGTTTAAAAAAAACAAAAATATGTTTAATTTTTTGAGTTGGTCAATTAATTATAGGAAATACAGGATATAATATGATACATTTATAATATTTAACAATATAAACCTGTTTAAATTCACAACCGTACACTCGTAAACTTGATTTTAATTTATTACTAACTATTTCAATCCCAATATAATTTATATAAAGGTTGAATTATATCAAACTTGGTTTATCACATTCGAGTATTTATTACAAAAATTTATTTGCCAAATATTTAATTAAAAAATTTAAATATTTCTTTTTGTAATTAAATTACAGTGTAAGAGTAATTTATAGAAAAAAAGTTCTAAAAACACTTTCAATATAGCTCAAGGTGCATTTATAAATAACGTAAAAATATTAACGCTACTTCATGAGTCAATTGCACCTTAAGTGTACTTATAAAAGTATCTTTCTCGGAATATAAAAATTCAATATTGAATACTAATGAGGGGCTCTTGAATCTTATTCTTTCAATTTGCTCAAGAGCTCTCAGAAACTGCTTGTTATTGGAAGTGGGTGGATCTTGAAAGCTTAAGGAAGTAAATACGAATATAAGCTGTTGTGGAGAGGATTTATACGGAATTTTGTTATTAGTTGAAGTATGCTACAGCGGTGAGCGATTTAATTTAAAAACTTGGAACAAATAATTGTGTCTAAAATTAATTGGCTAAACATAAGTAAATCTGTTATGGAAAGTGAGTGAAAGACAGTTTTCCAAGTTTAATTTTGTGTTAGTTTTACTTTATTTAATTTCACAAAATAAAATAAATGCCAGAGTGGACTCAATTATAATAATACTACTACTACTATAACTGAAATGTTTCATTATGGTTAACTTAACTGTGGTCATCGGACATTCTAGGAGATTAATTAAACATTAGGTAATAAATCACTGTCCGAGAGAAACAATGCAATTGTAGTTAGGCTTGCTTTAACTTACGGGAATAATTTCTGAATCACGTATGAAATTTACTTTATAAATAATTTCTAGAAATTATATAATTTCCATGGAATTATGAATACTTGGCGACTAAATATATTATATAACCGGATGGAAGAAGAATGATTGTTTAGCAAAAATCTGAGCCAATTACATAGAATTCCACGATTTGGTATATACGTTCATCCTTATTTCTGCACCCAATCAATGATACCATGTTGATAGCAAAACAAAAATTTAATCATCTTATAAAACAAATAGTGGCACATGCAAATATTTTTCACACTCCTTATAAGTTTGAAAGACAAAGATGAATGATCAAATATTCCAGTTTTGTCACCTAGCAACACCTTGCGACACACGCCCTTACCACTGCCTGATAATTAATGCGTAAACTAAATTCAATGTATAGCTGTATAGTATAATGTGGGCTCATACGATGAGTGTAATTCTATATGTAGTTTCAATTCATAGTTGTACAATACTGTTTTATCCTAACATTCTACCATTATGAAAATAATTTGTTTACTATCGCAGGTAAAAGCTATTGCATTTAGCTGTAATTCAATATAAAACAGCATAACATGCATTTAAGTTACGTTAAATATGTTATGTTTACTGAAAAATCAACGAAATACTACAGCTAACTACTAAGAGTTACTATATTTTTATAATATTTTTTATTAAGGTGATTGTTCATGATAAGATATTTGCTAACAGTATAAGAGTACGGTACAGTATAATTTTGTATATTCAGTAAGATAAAACTAAGAGAAATGTACAATGATGTTCTTATGCTTAGGGTAAACTGATTGTGTATTTTAAAATTCATACATGTACATTATTTTCAGAAAAGAGAATGATCTGTGTTTTAAACAAATTAAACCCTTCAGTTGTATACATTAAAAAATACAGTCGCGTTTTTAAAACCACACAATATGAAAGAAACCTTTAACCATTGTAACTTATTATTTTTAACAATCGATGTACTGTTAAATTAATCCACTTGGCTAAAAATAGTGTAAATAAGATGATTGAACTGTGTACCCTCTGCTTAACAATGTTTAATTTTGATCAAAATTTTGAATTCTTATTAAGATTTGTACATTGGTATGATTTGTCTATAGATTTTTGGAATAGGAAGTTTACTCTATTAACTCTTTACGCCACTAAAACAACATTATCAGTACTTGAGAGATGCCGTATATATCCAGATCGTAAATTATTGCATTCTTGAGTATTTTGTCAGTAGTATTACAGTACGATATAAATTAAAATCAACAGCAGACAAATCCAGGCATTTCCTTGAAAAAAATGTAATTCAAATTCCGTACAGAACATTCACAACGCGTGAAAGTTTAAATTTCAAGGATTAGTAACAATGACGGAGATCGTGTTCACCCATATTGCTACTATGGTGTATAGTTCTCAAGGATTTGTATGTCCTATATTCTTGATACCCAACGGGTCAAAATTACGAACACTGGGGTTTTGTGAACACTGTTTTAGTTTTAAAACGTGTTTTTATTAATTTTTTTATTTTAAACTGACAAAGGTTTTATTTAGCTTGAATCCTGTAAATTCTGCGCTATAAAACTTCAATCAGATATCACCACCAAAATTCTAAATAGTTCATCATATTAATTCTGCAGTTTGAATCTGTTTCGTGAAATATTGCAATATTCACTATCTCACACCTTCAATACTTTATGTTTCCAATTAATTGCCATCAATGTTGAATTCCGATTATGTTGCTTCCTAAAATGTTACAATACATCACCCAGTTCTTTACACTCAGTAATTAATTCATTTACAAGTGTTAGTAAGTTGAGACACTTTACAATGAAGCCTACGAGGTCTTGCCAGAAGGCCACTACCACAACTTATAAATTGAGCAAATAAAACATCGTCATATTAAGTTACTTGACAATCTATAAATTTACTTAATAATATAATAAAATAGATGTCTTGAATTAAATAACAAACTAATTAAACGCGGAATAAAAATTTTACTAACGTACATGGTGCGTGAGTAAACACTGGTAAGCTGTCAAAAATCTATAAAGTTCAAGAGAGAAAAAAATTACTCTACGTGCCATTTAGGTTATTATTCCACAAAGAGTCTAGTCACAAGAGGATCTGAGAAATAAATATCACTAACCAGTAACTACTAAGAAGTTTAAGAAATTATATATACTGCAACTATTAAATAACGGTACATATGCTATTTTTATAACAAGGTAAACTGTAAAGAACTTTTTACGGCACATAAATATCATGTACGGTAATTCTAAAGTTATTGAATTTTCTTTGTTGCCTCTCTGTTAATACAAATATGTTATCAATTTCAAAACAACTTTAAAAAGATAATTAAATATGGTCTGATCTCAATCTTAAAACTTTATAACTTTAAGTAATTTACTATTTACTGATTGCATATTATTTAAATTGTACAAATTATTAAGTTCTATTAATACGATTGTACAGCACTCGTATATACTTAACCTATGCAAGTTATCGCATTGTTCTAGAATAATGTTCTTAAAACATAAGGAATACATTGCGTCACCAGAAAAAATCAAGCATTTGTGTCACTTTATGATATTTAAATTACGTTAATTTATTTAATTACTTCTACAGACGCAGGTAAACTCAGTTTTTGTCTAATAGTGTAAAACATCTAAAATGAAATTTGAGAAATGTCTTGACTATAAAATAAAGGTTTTAACCTAAAAACATACTTGATTCCTTGAAATTGCCCACCAGGAGATTTAATGGGCTGAGCGTTTTTTCTTAGCTAACTATACCACTTGATATCCTTCCATTGAGAGTTGGAAATTAATATGAAATTCCACTTTTGTTCTCAAATTGAAAATGGTGACTACATTTCGCCCATTAGAGGCCACTCTCCAGGTCAGGAGGTTGTCCGCTGTGGGCCAAACGCAAAGCTTCCACGCTAACCTGAAGTCTGCAAGTGCCTTTAACCTTGGAGATAAACAGCTGATGTGTAATATTTAAATATATTTAAGACCATCGAGTGCTAGTTGTAAAATAACGAAAATAATTTGAAAAATGTGAAAAGTATATTTTCAACACACTTTATGTATATGCAATGTACATTGTATCTAAAGAATTCATATTTTCGTATTTCAATTATTTTTTTAACCTACAATTTCTACCTCTATGAAAACTAGTGCGGCGAATGTAGAATTCTCTTAGGAAAAATCACTCAGGTAATGTAAGGAATAGATATATTATGTTAATAAACAAAGCAAATTGTCTATCGAATATTATATTTACAATGTACCCGTCAAGAAGACAATTTCGGACTAATTTAATTTTTAAAAGAAAAAAGGAGAAAGGTTTACTAATGTATTGTTTCATAAAGTTTATGCTTTACTGATTGTGCAGGTTTTTTTAGATAGAATGTAAAAAGTCTAAAATATTTCATTGAAATATGAATGCTTTTTAAATTTATTTATTTAAACTTAATTTGATAAGCATCAATTTATTTATACAGCTTTTATAAAACAGGGTATTCTACAGTCAAATTCTAAATTATCATAAAGCTTCCTTTATTACACAGTAACCAAATGTACATTTTATTTCAACTTAACGAATATAAAGAAAATATTAGCCCTGAAATAATTAATATATTTCATACATTTTAATAATTCCAAACCTTTCACCACCAGTTATTTACAAACCTAATTCGTTTTTAAATGTGTAAATTACTGAAAATTTTAACGATATTATTCTCAAAAACACACACAGTGATGAAAAATCTTTCTTTTCAAATGACTACGTTATAACTCTGAGTACAGTAAAGTATACTTTACTGGTCAATAATAATAGAATACGAGCAAGTTAGAGATGAACTATCACAAACAAATTGGTTGTGATAGTTCAACCAATCAGGCTTCAGCTCTGTGAAATTATTATTCTTTCCCTTCATTCTATCTAGTCCATTAAAGATATTCAAAGTATTTTTTAAAATTTGGTAAAGAGTTACATTGTAACTTTGTTATATGTAGACCATAACAAACACAAAATGAACAAATCAATAACACGAACGTCCAGACAGAACTTAATTTATATCCCATTAATAAAAGTAAAATCTTCATTGAAGCGTTATTTTGTAATAATACCGGTTATATAAGTGTTATGAGTTGTTTACAAATGTATATACATGTAAAAATATTTGCTTACTCTGTGGAAATCCTGCAGCCTATATATATATAAAGATTATGAAGGTTTTCGTCAACAGTTAATATTTTTGAATATTTTGTAAAACGGACAGACCATACACATATTCATATAGAAATGGTGTTTTTGTAGCCACCCAAGTTATAAGCTTTGTTTACAACTCATCCAAAATCTGTAAATATTCAACATACCAGAATAGTGTAAATAATAACTGTGATTATTTGTACAATATTTGATTGTATTTGCAGTGTTTCAAAACACAGAATTAGGTTTACAAGAGTATTTCCCGTAATAATCTTCACAAAAACAGGGAGGATAAGAGCGGTTCGTTGTTACAGACAATGCTACTTACAGCGGTTTCTAACATTAAACCCTGCTTATCTTTGCGCAGCGAATATCACTTGTTTCTCTTGCATTGTTGTTGCTAAATACTATGCAAAAAGAGTATTAGTAGTTCTTAACAACCATTTGAACAATACAACAAAGGCAATAATCCAAATTAATTTCTGCATTAATTCCTATTCTAAGAAAAAGTATTTTCTTCGTTACTCAGATAATCCAAGTGTATATTTTTATATTTTCTAAATTGATCTTAGTCGTGACAACTGAATTATCTGAGCTTTAACATTTTAGGTTCGGTGACTGACTTAAAAGCATTTATTAGGATTAAATATATATTTAATAAACTTTTATCACAACTGATTTTACTGGTTTTAATTTGAATCTCTAAATTGGAGACAGATTCGAATTCATATGTTCGAAATTACCCATAAATGTACTTTAATGCCAAAAAAATTTTGTTTTTCAAGATATAATTATCTGTACAACCAGTTATACAACTTAATACACTAATAATAATAATTTTCTGCTACAGTTAAATATATGCAAAATATAACGGGATTCGTAAGAATAGTTGAATTATTATCAAACGATAGAACAATGTACAAAAATTATTTGTTCTTCCTAACAGCATCTGAAAAACATAAAGCATAATCTACTTTGTATATAAAAGCTTTAGCTTTCCTAGATGCGTCCTACAATACAATGTAATAATAAAGCATCTCAACATAACAAGAATGTTTAAGAAGTCAAATATATAGAACAAGTATGCATCACCATATTTTGGAAAAAGAATTTATGATCATATTTCATAAACTTGTATTCTAGTTCATAATACTATTCAACAAACAAAATTTCCTTTTTTTCTAAAATAAACAATATCCAATCACTTACATCTCTCTGTGGTCTTCTCATTTTTCACAAGGGACAAATGATTGTACAATCTTTGTCCAAAAATGAACAGAATGACAAGTAGATTGATGGATTCAACTTGGCAGATACATTACAAAACCCAGTCTAAACTGAGCGTTATTGTTGACAGTTACTCGTATCTATATTGAAATATTTACTCTTTTATTTACATCTTTTAACGATTTTAGGATTGACTTAGCTATTTAGGACCCCTGTTGGAAATATTTACCTTCACAAAAAATGTGTAAATCGAAAAGATATAATATGTATATCTTAATGTGTTAATGGTATTAGTGCACTAATCTAAAAATCTATAAACGCACTAAAGCTTTTATCTTTGTTTATAAAAGCACTAATAAAAAAATTAATTTAATTTACATATTTAGGAGATAAATACATATGTGTATATACCAGGTAAATATTATAAAATACTTGATTATGTTAAATCATAGAAGGTTTGTTACTCTTTGTAATAGTATACAGTTGGTACAGCTTCTTGAATGATAACATATAAGTATCACCATACAACCCGCGTGTGAATAGGTCTTTCACACTTTCTAGAACTTTCACTTTCACAAGACTAGACCTCATTGAGCACACATCCTAAGATATGACATAGCAAAAATTGCTATTAAATAGCCTTAAATTATTGTTTTATGTAGTATACATTAATGTCGGCCGTATATTATCTTCAAAACATAGGGTTTGGAAAATGTTCCATACTACAGTCGCTAATCTGATTTTGTCTAATTAATTATTACAAAATTGTAAGCAATAATGTACTATTTAAGTAAACCATTATTACTTAAACCTTTTTAAAATTATTATATTACAGCAGTAACATTTTGCATTGCATACAGTCACTGTTTTGCCATAGTTACTACAAGGCTTTACAACTTTCCCACTACATTTGAATCTCGTTTATACATAAAACTTTTACACTCGTAACGTTATAATTCAATCAAAATATTCCCCATTCATAGACTTTCCTCCGTCACACGATTAATTGAAAAAAAAATTATAAATTAAACTATATCTACATGAGCGGACTTTTCAATAGATGGACCGATTGAATAATGCTTGGATCAATCTTTCTCTACATAAGTATAGTACAATAAATTACGAAGAAAACATAACCGTCTAGGATATATTTTAATATCCGTACTATTTGGTAAGTATACTATATAAATGGGTAGTATTTTTGAAGATCATATCTTTTTACAAATCGTTATTAGACTATGGTAAGAAACAACATGAGGGAGAGTACTTATAAGACATTTTTATACTAAAAGCAAGATGCAGTAACTTAGATAATCGATACGCTCCTTGCTGAGAAACTGTATAAAACCTCTAGTAATGTAATGTTTTCAGTTTTAGAGAATATAGTAGGACTGTAAGCCAAGTGTGCAGCTCTTATTCGCCTTACATAACGTAGCTTGATTCAACGTGAATGTTGATTAAAACGTGTGGAATCAGACGCTGTCAAAGACTAGTCTGCAAGAATCTGGAATCATGTTCGTTTGAAGAGATAAATAATTCGGGAATAATTCAAATGAGCCCTCTACATGGATTTGACATCAGATCCACCTATACTATAAAATTGTAAATCTAAGTGAAAATGTAATCTTTGATTAGATGATGAGATTTGAAATAGTCTTGCCTATTGGCATTCGATAGTATATTTAAAACTAGTAATGTTAATATTTAAGTTTGTTGTAAAAAAATTTAATTATGTTTTAAATGTACTTTAATTTTGATTTTTCCTCCGGTTTACTGGTTTTTGTTTTCGTTGCCCGCTACCCTCTCTTCGATTATTTCCATATTTATGTTAAATTGATATACCGCATTTATCACTTTATCAGTTTTAGTTGGAAGTGATGACATTTTGTATAAATCGGTGCTACACATACATATATATATATAACACTTTTTAAGCAATCTTGGAGATTTCGTAAACATGCTGTCCAATTTTAAGATAATCTCATTCACACAAGATATCATTACAGCGATGGGATCAGTCTTTCGCTTGATACACTCAACAAGCCTAAAGTTCCAAGTTTTATTTGTATTTTTATCAAGTTGGATAAATTCAGTTTAGAAATGTCATCAAAATTAGGAAGGAATCTACGTTCGTAATCGCTATCGCAGTTAATGCCTCCTTCAGTATCAAGAAATGTTGTCATGTATACCATGAAATCAGATAAATCGTATGCAGATATCATAAATAATTAAGAAGCACATTTAATCTAGCAATTAAAGTATATAGTATAAAAAACTATTTTGAAATGTGATGTTGTTAAAGACCAATGTTTTATTAATAACGGTAGGTTTAAAAAATATCCATACGAAACCTTTTACAGACAACTTTTATTAATTATAAGTTCAACCCACCAACAAACAATATGAAAGTACTGAGGTTAAGCAATATTTCACAAATTACAGTTCTTCTTCTAATAAAAATATTTTTTATTAATTAAAAATTTATATATTTATAATTAGTTTACTAGTGAAAGTTTAGTGTATCTATATAAACATAATAGTGCGTACAATAGTTTTTGAAAATACGTTATTCTTACTTTGAAATCCGGGCTTTTAATTTTTAATGATTGAATTTTTCCAAAAATATTTTTTTTTGAATTGCGGGATGTTAATTGAAAACATTTTAGGGATATTTACCGTACACGGTGTCCATATTTACTATGTCATCATTGGTATCTCATCATGCTCTCTTGACTCATTAATAACTCATGGAAACTGATTGGTTTTCAAGAGTAAATAAATAAGTCCTTCTTTATAATCTAGTAAATGTTTCAAAGGCGGAAATTGTTATTTTATACTTAGAGCACCCGGAAAACATATAGTACAATTTAATAACAAAATAACTCTTATTAATTTGGCATAGAATAAAATAAATTATTCAACCACTAAAGACAACCAGTTAATTACAAAAATATAATGTTATATCAAAAGTATAAGTAATTACTACTGAGATTACTATTAATGCAGTAAAAGGTCATATTCATGTAATTTTATACTTATTCGTAATATTGTTCGACAAACAAAGCTTCATTATTTTTCGTATGAACAGTATAAATCTCTCTATGGTCTTCACATTTTTACAAAAGACAAATCGTTGTACAAAGCTATCTAAAATATCGACAGGCTGACAAGCAGATAGATGGATTCAAATCGGCGGATACTTTAAAAGACCCAGTCTCAGCAAAGCTTCCTTGTTGAGAGTTACTTGTATTTATATCAAGATATATTTTGTTTTATTCGCACCATTTAATGTTCAAAGGATTGATTAAACCAATTACTAACAATCACATTAAATAAACTATTACTACGTTTTTGTATTATACTACTGAACTAATATGGAGTATGTAGTATTATTTTTTCCTTCATTAAAAAATTTACAGATAAAAGTAATGTTTTATCTGTTAAGCCATTTACAGTAATATTTTGGAGGTGATTACTTTATACCAGTAAATAAAAAGCCCGTATTTATATGGATGTCATATTATAAACATAAAAAAATTAGAAGAGTATAGATGAAATAATTATATGTATATATCTTTCCTAGCGGTATACTTACATGTTTTAATTTAAGTTTTCAAGGAAATGTTACATGTAGACACCTAATATGATTGTAATAATAATATTTAATAGGAATTTTCTTTTAATAGCATGGTTACCCGTAAGACTAATGTAAACATTTTCCTAACGTTTATCTAAATCTCATGGTGTGACATATTACATCATGTACCTCGGTTTTTCTCATACAGGAATTAAGCTTCATGATCAATGTTAATTAATTTGTTTTCTCTTTGGACAAGAAACCTATAAACCACACCTAGTCCTATAAACACCTGTGCGTAGCTGCCGGAGCGACAGGATATTCTAGATGGGTAAGGTTGAGTTAGTGCAGCCTCCTATCGAGATAGATCCATAGGGAAGAATCTATGGCACTCATCTCAAGGCATGTCACCTCGAAAGAATTGGATGTCACCTCTCCAGTCAAAGCAGGCAGGGGGTGGCACCCCCTTATGTTCAGTCTAGCTAGAATCTTTGGAGTTAAGGAAAGAGCCCCATTAACTCCAAAAGTCATCTCACGCAGTTAAATAGACCTGCCAAATTGCCTTTTCACCCCATAATTTCTACATTTGCGATTAGTGATGTGCCGCTCCTGGAAATTGAGCCGGGGCCCCCGCCTCCTTCGAAAATCGGCTTTAAATATTTTTTTTCAATTTTCGGCTACAAACTTGAAACAAAATTACTTTTTAAAAATAGTGGCCTAGAAATTCTAAAACCCTTTTCCCTCCCCTCAGTTCTTAAAAAATTACCAGTTAAAATTTTATATTTACTACTGCCGTACCTGAAATTGTGTTATTTATATACCAAATTTCTATTTATTATGTTATTTATATATATCAAATTTCTATATTCTATTATGTTATTTATTTGTCAAATTTCTATTTATGATGTTATTGTAAATATTGGAATTTTATCTATTGTTGTTATTTAGTTTGTAAGTTACGCGGTGCACCGTGGTGCTGCAGTTAATTGTATGTTGTATGAAAATGTTTTTCATCTAATTAATTATAAATCATGTACTGGAAATTGTTGTCTCTCTTTGTCTCTCTTCCAACCAGTGCCACGTGGTTGTTTTTTTTTATGCTTTGCTCTGAGTTTGGGAGGGGCGCGCTTCCGAGACCTCCTATCCATTTTCGCTAACTCGGGACAAAATCCATAAGGTTGCCCAGATTTAAGTGAACATCGGTTTTTGCTGTGTCTAGTGTTAGGCTCAACTGGAAGGTATAAACGAGCAAGAAGTTTTACAATGTTACAAACCAATGAAGGAAAAATACAGAAATATAACAATGCAGCATAAACACTTTGATAATGAGTAAAATTCAATAATTTAGTGTTTTTTATCAATATAATTATTTGTAAAAGAAACATTTTTTGAACATTGCACTATTTTTCTTAAATAATATACGTTATGAATATTTTATATTTTTCTTAAAACTGAGTAAAGTAATATTTATTAATAAAGAAAAAACTAAACCATAAAATTATTAATTTTACTAAAATCTCAGGCAAAACATACTGATTGGCTTTGAGTGAATAACTTCAATGACCTGAATAATAAGCAGGTGTTAATTATATCGTCTTACACATTTAAAGGTATTCAAATCAACACTATATCTATGTTATATAAAAAGATTTATAATAAAACAAGTAATTTCCGTAACATTTAAGATATCAATCTAAAGTGTGAGACACTTTTAAATTTAAATGGTGGATATAAACATAAAGATCTACATTTCCAACTAATCAAAAAGATTTACACCATAAATTTATATATTAACTGAGTATGTGGAAACGAAAATTTCTAGTAACAAATATATTTGTATTACAAATATTAGGATTTGTAACTGCTTATAACGAAATAATCGCGCAATTCGCGAAATGATTTCTTAGAACAGTACCATCTCTAGTTATTTTTTATTGCATCGGTCTGGCACAATATCAACATATTGTATAAGAATAATACAAACTTTACTTTACTTTTATTGATAAAAGTATCACATTATATTCATATTGAGAATATACAATTGATGAAGAGTGTTGAATCCAAAAATAAATTCAGTTTTTTAAATCGATATTAAAAATAAATTTTCAATTTAACTGCTAACTTAAAATGATTCAGTCACTCTGTACATATTAATTTATTATGCTAAATAATTTGTAGAATAGTTGAGAAAACCCGTAAATTAAATTTCATGTATGTGAGTAAAAAAACTGTATTGGTTATTACAAGTACTGCTCGTTGTCATTTTTATACTTTATATTGCGTGTAGTTTTTCTCTTATTTTTACGCATTTGTTAAAACGATCCAAAGCGATTGCACTACTGAACAAATTGAAGCAATCGACATCCTGTCGGAGTGGGAGGAAATGACACGGGCCGATTGGATACTGTCAGGGGTACTATATCTCAATTGAAGAAGTAGATTGTGTAGTAAATGAACCTTGTAGGTTTAAATAAAATATTTTAATGTATATACAATATGCTGGATATATTGCTATTAAATATTATTATTATTTAAGTTTCGTATATCATACTTTTTGAACATTTATTAATGGACTATAGTACGATACATATTAAAAAGAGTACGTATAAGACATTTTGTATTCAAAAGGCAAGTAACTTTTAAAATCGTAATATAACATGTTTTAGAAAATACTAATGACCTCTCGTAATGTCACGTTTCTTTGTTAGAGAATAGAGTAGAACTTTAAGTTAACTGTGCAACTCTTGTTCTAATACCATAATTGGCTTGGGTTTACGCTATGTGATGGACTTATGAAGGGATGAGTAATATTACACAGCAATCAGATATAATTTCACAAATTTCGGTTAAGGGGTAAAGACTTCTTAACAATTATTTCGCATGCCATCATTCTAAAGTAGAAGTAAATATAAAATTCTTCAAATTATAATTTTACTTTGGAAGTGTTTCATAAAATGATACTATTACTTAATTTTATACTAATTTGCTTCTCTATAAAATATTTTAACTCTTTTTATGCATAAATGTTGTTTAAAAAGTTACCATTTGTCCCATTGTTAAAATAAATATCTATAAAGTATTGAAACTGTAATCTCATATCAAACGTTTTAATATTAGTGCCTTTTGTTTTCGTTCTCATACTTGTTTTATATTTCAAATTATACTTTTTACGATGGATTATAAAAAGGACATTGACATTGTTTTGAGTAACGGGACACACCATACGTGATTATAGAAAAGAAAACAAATATTCCCCCATATGGTAATTCATAACATGTGCGAATGTATGTCTGCCCTCGTCGTACAACATTGATGGAAACTATGATGGTAGATAAATATGATAAAGGTTTTTTTGGAAATTTTTTGGAATTACTTCGTGCTGGAATTTTATATAACTCACTAAATTGTTAGTTTATTGTATTTTGAATTTGTTTCCTTTGACATTGTAGGATGGTATATTTATAGTAGTTAAGAGAATTTTACATTTATAAACGGTAAAAATCAAAGTACTATTTTCTCCGTGATACAAACTACTTGGGACACAAGTGAACGGAGTGTGTTCGTGATCATATAAAATAACATCGCAAAGCAATGCACCAGGAATTTCATGACAGAAACTCGTCCAGAGAACATCGCTTTTGCATTGATGAAGGATGCATTAGTGAGAAGTTGTAAAAATAGATATTCCGCCCTTATAAATCCTGACCTCCCCCCTTTAGGAGAGAGAGCTGTACTGTATACTGTGAGGTTTCATGTATGGCCCATTTAAGACAGAAAATGTAAGTCTGGAAAGTAGTAAAACCTCATAATTTTCTCCAAATTCAGTATTATTTTAAAATCATACCTTTAACCTGAATGTACAGTAATTTTCGGTATTTGAATTTCCTTACCAGTGTAAAACTTCAAGAGGATGTAATTGGTTGGCTTTGAGATAGAAGTTGGTGTTATATCCTTATCCGGCTCGTTACTCATCTTTAAAGTTTCCTTCAGGATATGTTCCAAAGTTTGTAACTTTTCATACGCGATAAGGTTTTAAACCCTGTGTTATATACTCATGTTTTTAATCCGGTAAATGTATATTTTGTGTTAGAATTTTTTTTATATTTAACAGCCAATATTTTACCTAATATACAAATAACGTGCCTACCTGTTAGAGATAATTGGACTTACTATATCATTTAAACCTTAACCGATAATGTAGCTTTGCACCCCTGTCTATACCTAACTGACTCAGTAAAATAAAGGCAAAATAAGGATGCAACCTCGGAATGAAAGATAATAAGCTAAAAATTTGCATACGTCTTTATTTTGATGGTATAAAACTTAACCTCAAAAGTCTCATATAATCACGTGTACGCGTCTTTAGATATTTAAGGTCAAAGTTCATGAAAATCAGTTTTTTGCAAATATCTCGTTTACCTTGCGCTAAATGACTTTGAAGGTGGTTAGAGAAATTGTAGAACGGAAAATTCTCTTCAACTTTTGTCTGAAGTAATTTTATGTACGTTAAACCCTTTTTGAGATACATCGCATAGAGTAGGGGACCGCTTACCTGTGTATATACGGCATACGGTAATGCGAGGTCAGCCAGTAGAATACAATAAATAAATGAGTTATATTGTTAATTATTCATTGAATATTATTATTATTACTCAATACTATTATTATTGTTATTATTATTATCATTATTATTAAATATTTATTATATTATTTATTATTTAATATACCGATACGAAACCACTACAACATATAGCCTATCATCGATGGTGGTTTTGTCTTGCATCGCGTTGTATGGAATAAAGATGATACTATCTATGATATTTTGAATAAATACGTCAAATATTTACAAAACACATTATGGGTCAAGTATCGTTGTTGTATTTGATGGTTACTCAGACTACACTAAAAACATTAAAGCAATGGAACAATTAAGAAAAACTGCTGGTGTTTTCAAAATCTTACGAACTCAGCTTTTTATGAAACAATGGAGGTGCCAATCAGCTAAGAAAAAGTTTTATCGAATATATTTAATAAGAAATATTTATAGACATGCTTATCAACAAATTAAAAACTGTTAATATCACTACAAAACAAGCCAGAGATGATGCTGATGCTCTCATTGAAGAAACAGCTAATTGTAGACGCTGGAGTCTGAACTTAAAAAAAGACTTCTGTCATTGTAGGCGAAGATACTGATTTGCTAGTTATCTTGATAGGACGTGCGTGATAGAACGAAAAGTTTTGATAAATACCCTCATTCTAAGAAACACATATTATATTTTACACGCATTTAGTGGATGTGATACGACTTCTGCGCTTTATAAAAAAGGTAAAATTTCGTTTATTAAAATGTTCGAAAAACATCACGATTTAAATCAATCAGCTGAACTATTTAAAACAAAAAAACTGCTCTGTACAAGAATGATTTGAAAATGGAGTACGTATTTTCTTAGCAACGTATAATGCTCCGAAATCAGAAGACGATATAGACTCTTTTTCGATACACCCAGTTTATCAAATCAACAAGACTCAACAAACCAGTGCAGTTATCAAGAGTCTTTCCTCCTTTAAGTACAGCAGCTCGTCAGCATATCCTTCGTGTCTATTATCAAACCCAAATGCCAGGAATTCGGCTGGGTACTACAAAATTGAACTCCTGGAACCAATAACAACATTATTACCACCAGCTACCAGATGAACTGCTGAATACAATATTTTTGCAATTGCAAGAAAGGTTGTGGTTCTAATTGCGGATGCAGGAAATCAGGATTGCGATGCACTTTAATTTGTGGGCAGTGTAATGGACAATCATGCCTCAACGATTCATCAACTTCAGATGGTTTCAATAAAGAAAGTGAATATGCACCTGATATTCTTGAATCTTTCTATTCTGATAATTTATTAAACGAGAATGATGATAATGAATCCGATATTGAACAGCCAGAGGAAGAAGAAGAAGAAGAAGAAGACGATGAACAAGAAGAAAATTAAAACAAAAATATTAATCATTAATCATGAAAACAAAATTTTATATTTTTAATTTTAATAAATTGATTATTGGATCAATAAATAAATATATAATTAAACTTCATTTGAAATATTTCTTTAATAATTGTATGTTTGGTAAAAATAAAATATGTATTATTCAGAGAATACATCATTCATAATTAATATCTATAAATATGGTATATTACATTAACATTAATATATTAATAATAATGATAATAATGCTAAAAATAATGATAATAATGTTAAAAATAATAATAGTAATAATAGTAATAATAATAATAATAGGTAGTAAATAAATAACAATATAACTCATTTATTTATTGTATTCTACTGGCTGACCTCGCATTACCGTATGCCGTATATACAGGTAAGCGGTCCCCCTACTCTATGCGCTGTATCTCAAAAAGGGTTGAACGTACATAAAATTATCTCAGACAAAAGTTGAAGAGAATTTTCCGTTCTACAATTTCTCTAACCACCTTCAAAGTCATTTAGCGTAAGGTAAACGAGATATTTGCAAAAAAACTGATTTTCATGAACTTTGACCTTAAATATCTAAAGACGCGTAACACGTGATTATATGAGACTTTTGAGGTAAGTTTTATACCATCAAAATAAAGACGTATGCAAATTTTTAGCTTATTACCTTTCATTCCGAGAGTTGCATCCTTATTTTACCGGACTAAACCTTAAAACTAGAAATTGAAGTCCAGATAAACTAATCAAGACCTTATTAAAACATTTTGTGAGTTTTACCGAGTTTTTCTTTCTACATAGTTGATGTGTACATTACAATTCTACCATTCTTCGTGTTTTGTTAAGAATATTAGTCCTTCTAACTGTCTAATACTGTGTGTGCACTTGTTTTATTCTTGAATAGTTCTAAAATGTATGTGCAATTTAAAGCATAATTAAACTTAAATATATCAGAACTCTGCAGTAAAAGCTAAATCATGCAAATGGTAACTCTAGCTACAGTTCACGCAAATTTTCAGTGCAGTGTCTGAAATCAGACCCTGTCACAGACTTGCATTCTGGAATATGGAGTCATGCTTGTCTGTCGGTATGAAAAAAATTCGTTGGCGACAAAGTTCGTAAATAATTATTAGCATAGTTTGGACATCAGAGAAACATACACTACAAAATGAAGTGTAATATAGGTGTAGAGGTATTCTCACTATCTCATCAGGTGTACAATTGAGCGCATTCCGATGTTTTAGACACGATTCCAATGCAAGGTGGAACAACCGAGTTTGTACATATAACTTAGTTATGGAGAAGGGTGGGGGTACTTGCTCAAGTTCAATGCCAAGCTCAGCTCACCTTCCTCGCAGTGCAGCGTTAATAATTAGACGCGACAACCAACTTATAGTGTACTCCAGGTGAAGAAATAATCTCACTCTCTCAAGAGGTGTAGATTTCAGTCGCTCCACCAGAAGAAGCAGGGTGAACTGGAGCTGGGATTGGCGTTCACATTGAGTCGGCCCTTTTTATGATAGCTGCCTTTTGGGGTTACAAATAAAATCATTATTATATTATCTACCTATGTAATTAATAAAATTTTTATAATTTTTGGGTCTGTTATATTTATACGATATAGTATAATAAACGTTTTTAAATATTCTGAGATCAATTTACATATGACTATAAAATATAATATTGTTACCATGTAATTATTAAAGAAATATTCATGGTTATTACTTCACCCATTAAGAGATTGTAAGTATTTTAATATCTCACTATGTATTTTGTATTTAGTTTTATCTGCCACCAAAACATATCTATATATATAAAAATGAAACTGTTCGTGTGTAACAGCATCACTCACAAACGGCTGGACGGATTCACCTAATTCTTTTTTTAATTTGTTCGTCTTGATCTGTAGAAGGTTATAGGATACTTTTTATCCCTTTCCCGATTCAGGATTCCGCCCCACTGGTTACAGAAATACCCGTAAGAAATGCATTGCAGCAAACATATGTTATTAAGTGAAAGAGTCTTTTCAAATTTTTAATCAGCTGTTCTTTGTAAACATATATAATGCGACAAAAAATATATTTTATATATAAATTTCTTTACACTTATAGTTTTAAAGCATAGAGTAAGCTTAAGAGAAACGACAAATTTTGTTTAAACTGTTTCTGCAATCATAATATATAAAAATGAATGTTTGTGTGTTTGTCCTTTATAGACTCAGAAACTATTGGACCGATCACTATGAAAATTTGTATTTTTCTATGTAGAAGGTTTATACGCAATGCCCATTGATGTAACTAACCACCAGGCTGTACTGCAAGATATAAAAGTTATCAAAGCGCCTGCACATTATAAACTGCAATTACAACACAGTAGTTACGTATATTAAAATATCCAAACACTATTTGAAGGCAAAGAAATATACGGGCAAAGCTTAAGAGACGCGTGCGAAGCCGCGGGAAACAGCTAGTAAACTATATGACTAGAACATTCGATTTTAAATATAGATTTTTTTCGAATGTCGTGACAATAAATTGGATACAAATATAAAATGAGTATGTACTTTTACATATATTCTTTTAATTCGTGATATGAGGTTACAATATACTTATATATTACGTTTTGAACAATGTTAGATATTGTGTTCACAGCTCATTCACAAACTGTCGAATAGAAGATAAATTTTTAGTTATGAGGTTAATATCTATAAAACTGATGGTACAAAAATATTAATTAATTAAATTAAGCTTTTATATATTTTGTATTTGTAAATTGTTTAGAAACATCGCATATCAAAATTTCATAAGGTATACATAAATGGTTATATATACAACTCATAATAGGTATTCATTATTTCCATAAAACCGTGAACATAATTTGGTGGTAGATAGCTTTAAAATATGGTTCTAAATATTTGAATTGTAGTATTTCACTGTTAACCCACTCTGTTGAAATATTACAAGATACTAGCAGTTGCCCGCTAGTATCTTGCCCGCGGTTTCACTCGCAATTTCCTGTTGAAAAACAGTACACTATATTGACGTATTCTTTGTCTATCACATTCTAAGTACTCCTGACATAATTAATAGTTGTTCCTTAGTGAGCCTCTTGGGCACATTATGAGGGTAGATACCATATATTGAAAATGTATCAACGAAAACCAATTTCGATCATAAAGCGTCTTCTTTCGGCTCTTTTCATTTACCTTCGATCTAACCAATTTCGATTACCTGACGTGCAGACATTTACGGCTTTTTGAAGTGGTTTTTATAACAAAATTTAATAGTATTTTCATTGCATTAGATAGTTTATTGATCATTTAAATTTGAAATTAGGAAATAACTTCTTCTATGCAATCTGCATTTCATTACTGATCAAGCACGTTACAAAAATACTTTTCTAAATTTAAATGTAATCAAATGTTTCTGCCTCTTTGATAAACTTCAGCTGAAAGTATTAACAGCTGTTAAGTATTATATAGTTCAGCCACATGCACACGAACACAATATATATATATATATATATATATATATATATATATATATATATATATATATATATATAAAGACAAAAACATTTGAAAACAAATACTTTTGATAATATATCTGTATTTATTAAATAACTTGGTATTTTACTACCAGGAATAAATATAATAATTTTTATAACTTTCAACATCCGCGAATGTGAAACAATAAAACATGTAACTGATTTTTTTAAATTCCTCATTATTTCATAGTCCGTTAAATATTGGGTCCTGAAAGCGTCTGAGATTAACGACTAAATCAAGTAATTTTCCTATTTTAGTGACGTTAGCAATGAAAACATTGAAACAAAATGTAGAAAAAGTATCTCTGTTTACTAGGATGACACAAATAATTATATTTATTTAATTTTGGTAAACGAATTCAGTTTAAGTAAAAAAAAATATGTTTATTTTGAATCTTTTCTCTTCACATCGAAATAATTACAAAAAACTTTAATCTATACAATATACTAATGACCGTCATTATTTTCTTAAATGTAATAGAAATTTTCATAAATATAAATGGAGGAACTAAATATTGTAGAATGTTTTATTGGAAAATGAGAAAAATATAATTAAGTAGAACCTGACAATCAAAGTGTCTTTAAAGAGGCACAATAGCAGAACATTTTCTAATGGATCCCTGGCGTGTGGGAGTGAAAGAGAAAGTTTAAGTTAAACTCAGTTGTCTTAATGAGCAAACTGACTTGCTTTAACAACTTAAATGGAACGCGTTGACTTTGACTTTGTAAAGCATTTGGGATTTCACTAAACGAAGCTCTTACCTTTTGCTACGTATAGTGTTGTTGACCTATATAAAATATATTTTTGAATTCTAATTTTGTATTAATTTCATAAATGCTGATGTGAAAAGTTAAGTGAAAGTACTATAAAAAAGGACAAATACAAATATTGTATTGGCCATATATCGTTCTGACTTGGTAGCTTTTTTAATTTAAAAAAGGATTACAAAAGTCCAAACGAAATATATATATATATATATATATATATATATATATATATATAATAATTATATAATAAATATATAAATTATGTAAAATTTGTATACACGTATGAATCAACACCACAATGGACAATCATAGATCATGGTGGATGGATGGATGGTGGATGGTATGGTGTTTTAATGGACTTCAATAAACAAAACAAAATATGCACCGTTAGTTACTTGTATTTTATATCGTACATATTTTCGCAACCCTGTTACTCGTTACTGGTTATTATAAGTTACATCCGTTGTTCTTGGAAGTTAATTCTTGACGGATAATTAACCTAATTGGCACGCGCATTAACTGTTTCTCTCTTGACCTTTGTAGCTGACTATCTTGCTGCCGAGCAACATCTCGCGCGCCATGTCCGTAAGTAAATTTTATAATTTCGTATTATAAATTAGCCCTTAAATGCGAGCAATCTCATTTTGAATGCAATATAAAGTTTTAAATAGTAAAATAACTTACCTTGATTGATGGTTTACCCAGCAGATTCATATGGATAATAGTGTGGTGATGTCCTCGTGACGAGACCACGTTGTCATGAATCTTAAGTTGTCTCGATAAATGGCTAATACCTTCGTGATTTTGTTTTAGGCAAGTTCAACAAAGTCTTTGATTTAAACTTCGAGTCTCAGATGTTGTAAACCATTAGACGCCCACCCCTATGATATCATTTAGTTTAATATAGCTCTATTTGGCAGCAACGTGGCTATACATTATTTTATTTTTAACATCTTCAAGAGGTGATTTTATCTTTATTTTTCTAAATTGAACATATAAGTAAATTTTGAAAATCGAGTATTCATTACTACGACCACAGCGTTATCCAACCCCATTTGTATTGTCCATTGGGTAAAAACATAATGTGAGAACAAAAGCCAAATCAATATTACACTTTTTTCAAGACCACGCCTAATTTAACGAAACATTTATATTGTGCCATAAGTTTCAATATTATTAGACGTTTTCCACTTTGTCGCAATTATCCTAATTGTACATTGTAATGCCTTAAAAGTATTTGAAATTTATATGTATGATTTGGTAATTACTTTTTAGGATAAAATTTGATACTTATATATTCAAGAACTTTTATTTTTCTGTATCCACGTTTTGTACTATAAAATATTAAATGTTTACTATAAATATATCCTTTGTAGGGACAAGGCAGGACATCAATACTTTAAAGAGAATTTAACAACGCTATCACTGCCTTAACAAATTTATTGTCTTCATTACAGGAACGGGCCAATTTGTGAGTACTTTCAAGGCGGTGAAGAAGTGATTACGTCAGAAGTTCCATAAATCAATGACGGAGTTTGCTCGTAAAATCCAGTAACGAAGTTTCTTATTTGTTGCCTCTTTCACTATTGTTTACAACTCCTTTTAGTTGCATTGTGTAACCATGATTAACAGTAGGCGTTTAAATAATTTGAATCGTATAATATAATATTATTTTAAACAAAACATTTTTATAAGAGGAAAATATCTTCATACAAAAAAATAAAATCGTAAAATGAGTAGCATCACTGAACGGTATGCCGAGATACTACTGAAATATGTTGACTATTAATAATAAAGTTTTAAGTAATACTTGTGGAATTATTTGATTTAATATTATTATTCATTATAATTAAATTAGTAAGGTTTATTGCTTCTAATACTTTATTTTCTAAAAACAATACACTGGGTACTTTGAGGTGTATTTTTACTATAGTGTGCCCACGTGCATAATTTAAAAACTGTTGAAACTACTACTGATTAGATCGGGAAAACAGTTCTTAATAACGATTTCAGTGAATACTTTTTCCATTTTCATACTTTCAAGAAAGACAACAAATACATTTAGGTATACAACTTTTTATACACCTAATGTATGCTTTAATTAGATTTTTAGCTCGCTTTTAAGAATTTTAGCTACATAAATTTAACATTCCATTATAAAAAACTCATTACTGGACACCTTTAGAAAGTAATTGTGAGTAATAACTACATAAAAAAAAAAAAATTAGTGCAAATTTAAGCAATTCTGTAGTGACATTGTAGTAATCTTTTATAAAAGGCTGCTACCTTAATTAACTATTATAAATAATAATTTACACAGTACTTGCTCTGATGGGACTCGATTCCATGTCTATCATTTTCCGGGCGAGGATACTACTACTACACTACAGAACCAAAAATACACATGACTGTGAATAAACGATGTTGGCAATTCCTGCAATGAACGTGTTAAAATATTGAAAACAACACATTACTAACAAAAATTCTTGTAACATTTTTAATGTTCATTACCATTTTAAAACCAGAAATAGTCTGGTTTCTTTGAACTTCAATACCGAACCAGGCCTATCACTTCGCAGGAACATGATGGTGAGTAAGCTTCATCATACTTGAACGATGTCTATGAAAACTTTTCCTTCTAATCAAGGGTATTAGAATTTTGGAATGATGTACAAGGATTTTGGACATAATTAGTTACATACTATATCATTTGCGAGAATAACAATATTACAGTCAATTTTATAGAAATTTTACAATTTTCATATGGTAAATATGTTGTCAACCAATTTTATCTCGTTTACAGGAATTATTATATTATTTTGATACAAGAGGGAATTAAGAAGATTTAGATATCATTGTTATTAACGCAACTTTTCAAAAGAGTGCAAATTGTTGGAAGAATGTTTAAAGGTGCATTTCCAATTTTAGCAATAGTTACAGATTACATGCAATGAAAGTTAGTATAAAACAGTATAAGTAACATAAACAACAGATTAAATATATTACATTAAGGTGTATAGTTAGTAATAAATATTTTTTGGTGAAATATAGTTAAATTACAGGTAATACATTTAATCTGTACCAACAGTAACGGGAAATGACACTCGCGGTACGAATTAATGTTTAGCGAGGTTTAGTTCCTTTTTATTTAGCTTCGCGTATAATAGGGAAAAGCGCATATAATTTTGAATTAAATTACTTTTTATTAGAAATGTAAATATTTAATTAGACTTTAATTTAGAATAAATAAGTTAACTTTATTTAAACCAGTTTTAATTTTAAACAAGAAATGTTTTTCTTCAGAAAACCTTTACAAGACAATTAATTGGTCATGTAACTATTTGAGACTCAAATCTAATTATTTAACTTATAAAAGGACAGTTTATTGAATACTGATTTTAACATTGAAGCTTAGAAATACACAATTTTTGTAGTATTAGGAGAAGGAAGTCTCCAAAATATATAATTAATTATGATTTGCACTGGGAAAATAATTGAGGATAGATTAATCAAAGGTTTTTTGTAAGGAAATTCAATGGCTTTTGTGAATCTCTCTACAAATACTATGGATAGACATGTACGTGTCTTGCCTTTGTAGACATTTAATGTCATGGAAAGACTAAAAGTTAATTAATTATTTATGAGATATCCCATGCATAACCAGGCTATGTGAAGTATAGTCACATACCCCCCACCATCAAATATTAACTGTTACTGTAGATGTGATGTAACATGCAAATAGTCCATACATAAATTCGTTCTTGAGATATCCAACGGTAAACAGACACACTGGCAGGCATACAGACATATAAAGTATTTTTAGACTATTAGTGATAACTAAGCTAAATATAAAATATTGAAATTACATTTTTAAATTCAATATCGAGCAATATGCTTTGGTAAGGGCAATCAAAATTGCATGAAGGTACACATACTAATATCGAAATCTCATCTCGTATATTTACAAATAAACTGACAAGACAAAGTATCTAAGGATCCAATAGAATGCAGCGTCAGGCGTAACAACCAATCCACTTAATGTCACGTGGTAAAATGTTATATAAATGAGTTCATTTGTGTTTACAAATTAGTTTTAATGTATTACTGTCTCGTAAACATTTTGAGAGTAATCAGCCGCACGTAATGAAATGACATACACCTTTATTTAGAATCTTCTTATGCTGTAGAAATAAAACTTCATACAAAATTTCAACTATACAGGTAAATTCGTTCTCGAGATATTGTGTGGACGGACAGGTAACAGGCCCTCCGGTGATAGTGTTTGGTAAACTTAAGCAGGCAAACGAAAACTAAGTACTTAAGATTTATGTCATGTAAAATATATAAATTGTATACACCACGTTTAAATTCTAGAAATTTGAAGTTTTCACAGATTAAAGTCAACAATACTAATGCTCTTTTCCAAACAGTCAATATATCGTGTTAGAGATAAGATTGTAGTTTACTATACGTGTTATAACATATTTTGAATAGAAGGGGAACAAATCTGTGCATTATTATAATAGATGTAATCACATTTGGAAACGTGTGATTAAGAGACTAAGGGAATAATGGATGCCAGGAACATCATGTTTGTCATAATTCATTTACCAAAGCTGGTTTATATTACGTCAGAACTCGCACAATTTCACACAACTCTTACGCTATAATTATATTTTATCTCCCCCCCCCCCCCCACCCCCCCCCCCCCCCACCCCCCCCCCCCCCCACCCCCCCCCCCCCCCACCCCCCCCCCCCCCCACCCCCCCCCCCCCCCACCCCAAAAAACTAAATTAGTTTAATGTTAAACCTTTATATCTATCATTATAATATGATCTTGGAAGTCGAATTACAAATTTATCTTTCACAGACCACAAAATATTTTGTCTACTTTAGTTTCTTTTCCATAAATATTGCAATATAAATACATAAATTGTTAAAATACCATATGAAAAATTGAATTACAATTCACATACCAGATTTATACTTATAATCTAACCTAACTAATATATTCCACGTTTATTGGATATTAAAGTTCCATAATATTCAGGCTGTTTCTCATTTTGTTAAATGTATAGTAGACCTTATAAAAATCTCTAAAAATTGTGACTTATTTCTTAACAAGTTACGCTGCTGTAGCATGTAACATGTAAAGTCAATTATTTACTTACGTTACTGTCACACATTAAAATGCACATTATTCTATGTAGTTATTCAGCTATTTTGTCGTTGTTATCACGGTTAAATGCAAGACCTACGTAAAACTGTTAGCTAACGCTCAGCCAAATCTCATGGTATGGCAAGCACCATCATTGAACTTGTGTGCTATGTGTATAAGGGATCTTCTTACTGGATATAAATAACTTTGTTTTGGAGATATTGATTGGATACAGAGAAAAGGACAAAAATAAAATGTATCAAGAGATATTCTTACTGGATGCAAATAACCTTGTTTTGGATATATTGATTGGGTACAGAGAAAAGGAAAAAAATAAAACGTATCAAGAGAGAGGCTTTGCTAATGCAAAACAATTAATTCTGTGATTGATTTGCATTTGTAACGTATCAAATATTGTACATTTCTCAATACATTGGGTAGTCTAAGAGGATGTTTACAATAAACTTGAATTTTTAAAGCGTTTAGGATATTGCAGGTTGAATTTGGCATACGTCAAGTAATTATTTAGAGATTTAAAGTGGAAAGTACCACATAAATCCCAAAACATTGTATATAAATAGTCATATCTTTTAAAATTATAAATTTATTAACAAATTCCTGTTTGCTTTGATTATTAGTGAGAGTTATCGAAGCACATCAATTTAAAGGTTGAAAGTTTAATTTCTGTCGGTCTCTCTGTCTACATAATATTTAAAGAACGAACTAACCAATGCAATTTTTGATATTAAGAGTTTAATAATACAGGACATAAATACAGTAACATTAAGTTTGATAGTTGTTCATATTTCACAGTGGGACTTGGATTATCGTTACTGAATATTCATACTTTGTACTTAGAGGTAACCAAGATTGAAAAAATCAAATTTCTTGTTAGTAGAATGCCCCGGAGGATAGCCCCGCTTTCTGATTGGTCGAGAGCAGGTCACGTGACCCAAGATGGCGGCTAAGCCCCGCCCCCTGACGTCACTCCCCACACGCTGGCGGGAAAAATTCCCTCACACGCGGAAAAAATCCCTCAAATGCGGGAAAAAAATCCCTCATGCCCGGGAAAAAATCCATAACCTCAAAAAAATGGCGGGAACCAAAAAAAAAAGTGGTGGGAACTTTGAAAAACCAAATACTTACATAGCAAAAAACTTGTTTATTTTAAATAAAACTAAACTATAAGGTAAACTGCACTACAAGAGTCCGCCGTCAGCTGTACCCGTAGCCACCTGAAACAAAAACACATTAATGAGTAAAGCAGCCGCGTCCGGCTCGAGCGCACCACATCCGCGAAGGTCAACCGCACTCCCGTCTGGGAATGCCGCCTGTCTGGGAATGCCGCCCGCCCAGGGTCACCGCGTCCGGGAAACACAGTCGTTAATCAAAGCCGCAATCAACGCCGCATCCTGGTCCGGTTCCGCTTGGCAAGATTACCCCGTCCGCCCAGGGTCACTGCGGGCGTTGCCATATCCTGGATCTTTGTGACTGGGGCTTTATAAGAGACCGATATTATTCCCTTCCAGTCAGTTGTGGCAGAGGCGCGCTAGATTGCAGCACACCACAGCAACACATCCAAGTAATAGTCGATAGTCTCGAAATCTAACCGACTAACCCACTAATTAGGTAGTACTAAGCATTCCTAACACTATGCTATACTATACTTATACAGTTACTACAGTTATACAGTTACTATACTTATACAGTTATATACAGAGATGGAGCCCGTACATGTAGTGTGTACCGACGAGACCTACGTTACAAGGTTTCGAGTCCGTGGTACCAAAGTGACCTTTAAATTTAATTCTGTCCCTGACGGGGTTACGGAACTCGACTGGGTAAGACGGGGGTTCGCCGAAATCGTGGAGCGAATGAAGGCCGATGCCGAAGGCACAGACCAACTCGGTTTCACTCTAAGGTCCCTAAATTTAAAATTCAAAGAGCCGGGGTACGTAGCATTCCGACCCGCCAGTGAGCTGGACAGTGACGTGTTGTGGACCATATTCGGCGGGATCGTCCAGAGCAATGCCGAAGCCCTCACTTCCAGCGATACATTCCAAGTAGAATGCACTAGAGTAAATATTCCAGTAGGAACGGGTAGAGTGAGACCTAGCTTGTACAATACTTTTTACGAAGGGTGTAAGTCCCGTAAGGGTATCGTAGTTATTAATAACAGCGACAACCTATGTTTACCGCGTGCGTTGGTTGTGGCCAAAGCTTACGCTAAAAAAGATCCTCAGTTCAAAGCAATAAGGCAAAAATAAGGGTAAGAGACAAACTTGTAGAGCCCAAAAACTGATAACCAAAGCCGGTGTCCAAATTTCAGAGCAGGGAGCGGGGATCCCCGAAATTTCAAAATTTCAAGACCACCTGAAAAATTACAACATTACAGTCTACAGTTATGGAAACAAAGGCCGGGTTGTGTACTTTAATGGTAACAACTCCGATGCTCAGTACAAAATTAACCTGCTTTATCACGATGGACACTACAACGTGATTACATCTCTCACTGCGGCTTTTGTATGCACCTACTTCTGCGAGCCTTGCCATACCCCTTATGACCATAAAGGTGAACACAGGTGAAATAAATATAAAAAAACTTACTTTGTTAGCGACTTGCTCGTTATACCAATTTCCAAAATCTTTGTAAGACTTCTCGAACATGGTTTCAGGGCTGTAGTACTCCTTGGATGGTATGGGGCCTACATAATTTTGGTTTGCCAATGTGTTGAAGAGGTGAGGGAAGTAGCCCTTCTTCTTCTCCGGGGGAAGGTCAAAGGCTTTGGGTAGTGCAGAGAGGGCCATGGGGAAATAGTTTAGCGAATCAATAAATCGCACATTGTCTACCTCCATAAGTATGACTTTAGTGCCTCGCATGATCAGTTCCGGGGTGAATTTGGTTTGTTCGAGAACGTACTTTAGCAAAAACTGGAAATCGAAACCTTGGCCATTATGGGCTATTACACATACGTTTTTGAATTTTTTTCTCTTACCCATAACATAATCCATAAAATGATTGATCGGGTCTTGTCTAAAGACCCTGGTGCGGTTGTTGCAATTTTGGCTATTTCCCCCATCAATGCATTTCCAACAAAATTGCTGCGATACACAGAGATTGAATTTATGGATTTTTGAATTTTCGGTTAAAATTTCATCTTAGCGGGTCTCAAGATCGAAGAAAATGAACAGAAAGTCTTTGGTTTTTGGTTTGTTTGTGTCGACCCGCATGTAAAATTGGTGATTTGGCGGCATATAATCGTTACAGGTTTTGCACAACACTTCACCGCACACACGTGTTTTGACTTACGCTTTTTGAAACATACGAGTTTTTGGCAGTCTTTACATTTCTTTACTGACTTGCAACGCTCACCCTTGTGGGCTGCGAAGCAAATTTGGTTTTTAAATTTGATGTTACAATTTGGACAAACTATTCCTCCATGCTCCTCTTTACATGGCGGAGATACAGTCTGAGATGCAGGGAAGATATTGGAACACTTGTGTTCACCTTTATGGTCATAAGGGGTATGGCAAGGCTCGCAGAAGTAGGTGCATACAAAAGCCGCAGTGAGAGATGTAATCACGTTGTAGTGTCCATCGTGATAAAGCAGGTTAATTTTGTACTGAGCATCGGAGTTGTTACCATTAAAGTACACAACCCGGCCTTTGTTTCCATAACTGTAGACTGTAATGTTGTAATTTTTCAGGTGGTCTTGAAATTTTGAAAGTTCGGGGATCCCCGCTCCCTGCTCTGAAATTTGGACACCGGCTTTGGTTATCAGTTTTTGGGCTCTACAAGTTTGTTTCTTACCCTTATTTTGCCTTATTGCTTTGAACTGAGGATCTTTTTTAGCGTAAGCTTTGGCCACAACCAACGCACGCGGTAAACATAGGTTGTCGCTGTTATTAATAACTACGATACCCTTACGGGACTTACACCCTTCGTAAAAAAGTATTGTACAAGCTAGGTCTCACTCTACCCGTTCCTACTGGAATATTTACTCTAGTGCATTCTACTTGGAATGTATCGCTGGAAGTGAGGGCTTCGGCATTGCTCTGGACGATCCCGCCGAATATGGTCCACAACACGTCACTGTCCAGCTCACTGGCGGTCGGAATGCTACGTACCCCGGCTCTTTGAATTTTAAATTTAGGGACCTTAGAGTGAAACCGAGTTGGTCTGTGCCTTCGGCATCGGCCTTCATTCGCTCCACGATTTCGGCGAACCCCCGTCTTACCCAGTCGAGTTCCGTAACCCCGTCAGGGACAGAATTAAATTTAAAGGTCACTTTGGTACCACGGACTCGAAACCTTGTAACGTAGGTCTCGTCGGTACACACTACATGTACGGGCTCCATCTCTGTATATAACTGTATAAGTATAGTAACTGTATAACTGTAGTAACTGTATAAGTATAGTATAGCATAGTGTTAGGAATGCTTAGTACTACCTAATTAGTTGGGTTAGTCGGTTAGATTTCGAGACTATCGACTATTACTTGGATATGTTGCTGTGGTGTGCTGCAATCTAGCGCGCCTCTGCCACAACTGACTGGAAGGGAATAATATCGGTCTCTTATAAAGCCCCAGTCACAAGGATCCAGGATATGGCAACGCCCGCAGTGACCCTGGGCGGACGGGGTAATCTTGCCAAGCGGAACCGGACCAGGATGCGGCGTTGATTGCGGCTTTGATTAACGACTGTGTTTCCCGGACGCGGTGACCCTGGGCGGGCGGCATTCCCAGACAGGCGGCATTCCCAGACGGGAGTGCGGTTGACCTTCGCGGATGTGGTGCGCTCGAGCCGGACGCGGCTGCTTTACTCATTAATGTGTTTTGTTTCAGGTGGCTACGGGTACAGCTGACGGCGGACTCTTGTAGTGCAGTTTACCTTATAGTTTAGTTTTATTTAAAATAAACAAGTTTTTTTGCTATGTAAGTATTTGGTTTTTCAAAGTTCCCGCCACTTTTTTTTGGTTCCCGCCATTTTTTTTGAGGTTATGGATTTTTTCCCGGGCATGAGGGATTTTTTCCCGCATTTGAGGGATTTTTTCCGCGTGTGAGGGAATTTTTCCCGCCAGCGTGTGGGGAGTGACGTCAGGGGGCGGGGCTTAGCCGCCATCTTGGATCACGTGACTTGCTCTCGACCAATCAGAACGCGGGGCTATCCTCCGGGGCATTCTACTCTTGTTAAATAAATTTGCAAAAAATATAACACTTACATATGGCATTTTATAAAGTAACTTAGTAATCCATGAAGCCCAATAACATTATCATTTGAAATGTGCGTGTAACTCTGGCTATACTTACATAGTGAGGCATATTTCAATAAAATAAAAAAGTAACTAAGGATAATATTTTACGAAATGCAAAATGTATTTCTTGTTGTAGTTTCTATTTACTACTATTATTAGCAATTGTAGAACTTCATACATACCTCTGTATTAATTGTAACACATGAATTATATTTTTTTTTACTAAACGAGGAAATTTATGAAAACCTTAATGAGAATACTCGCATAAACAAATAATTTCCGTTGTATAAATTTACTCAAACTAAAAGGGGAGTTATTTTTTTCTTTTATCTGTTTTAAACTCTGGAGATATACCCTTTGTAGATATAGGGTAATACATGAAACTTCGAAGGGATTTTAACAATGATATCATTTTCCTAACAAATTTATTACCTTCATTACAGGGACGGGGCAATTTGTGAATACTTTCAGGCAGAGAAGAAGTGATTACGTTGTAAGAAGTTCCATAAATCAATGACGAAGTTTGCTCGTAAAATCCAATAACGAAGTTGCATATTTGTTGCCCGACTTTACAGACCTTTCCATATCAGTTTATAATTATTTTATGCCGCATCTTGCAGAAATTATATAAAGTTGATTCCTAAAATATTCTCATCATAAATACGTATTTTAAGCAAACTAAAAACTAGTATAGTTCCAGCATACCGCGAGTAATATATATATCAGGCTTTTACAGTACGTTTCGTAAACAAATGTAGATCAAAGCTTCAGATTTCTATTCTACATTAGGCTATAGTTTTCAATTTAAAATTTATATTTATTCCACCTAGGACCAATTTTTTATTTGACCATTTCTGCTCAAATAACATTCCTGTTCACAGGTACTAAAAGTTTTAGTATGTTGAATTTCACAGCAACTTTATAAACACACATTGACATTTATTTATTCACCAAAAATCTTATTAAACTAATGTTAAGAGGATTTACTTATTTCTGTGATTTATAAATTAGCCATTATAAATATTATTTATAAAGAGGACAATATGCATCAATGCAAATGCATCATGTTATATATTTTGTTTAGATCTCATTGAGTAGGCTTTTTAAGATGCTCATGATAATTGTAGTATAAAATAAACAGCTACTTATAACACATTTAAATATTAGATAGTATGCAAATCAAACTATGCGTTTGCTATTTAAAGGGAAGTTTTATATTTTAATATTAAAATACCTTAAAAGACTATGTTTATATATCCATCAAGAAACTATTTACTTCTATAAAACTATCACCGAATTTATTAAATTAAACAAGTTACTTTAACCTTGGCTTATAATTTTACAAATTTTATTCATAAATGTACAAGATTAGAACTTAATATAATATAATATTGTAAAGCATTCTTGTGCTTCTTTCAATAAGGAATTTTTTTTATCGAACAATTTTCTGACCTCTGGATGTTGGTTAACAGGGCATACTATAGCTGTAATGATCATAAGAAGAACTAGTAATAGTCATATAGGACGGTTGTGTTGATGCAAAACCGCGTATATTCACTTGAAGGGTGTAGAAAATATGTTAGTTTATTTTATAATTGTTGAATATCCTATGATTTTATTCAGTTTGTTCAAATATTTATTTATTCTGTAAACATATCCATAACATCATGGTTACCCATATTGGCAATTTAAACATTTTTAATTAATCTCGAAGAAGTTTTATGAAGTCACATGCACCTTAATCGATCTCTATGTGGCTTATATATGCATTGCGCGTCATCTGAAATGTGCATGTAAAACCATAAAACAAAATAATATTTTTCAAGCCCCTGAAGTGATACTATTCCTAACAAGCACCAAATAATATCTTACATCGTCATTTTAAACTACGTAAAAAATAACAGGTGGCATGAGCACCAAGCAATTATTAGTAAACTCGAGGTTGTGTAATTATATATCATCTGGAGAAAAGCACCTTTCTAGGAGTGGCATTTAGATTTGGTGTGTTAACTCCCTACGCCGTGACGTCATATAGTTGTGCCATATAAACCTATGCATTGCATATTCCTGCGATAAATACCCAACTCTTTATGAATGTAATTTTTCATATTTGTTTAGCAGAACTGTAATATAAAGCTAATAATCGCAGCTAGAACAATTCCTATTGCTTATGTCCATTGTACTAAAACAGCTATTCCTGCCTATAACAGCCTATCAAAAGTAAACCTTAGCTATATAGCTGAGCAGTACTCAGAACTACGTCACGCCATAAACCACACCTTAAGCACTTCCTTCTGTGTATGTCCGGTAAACCAAAACATCTAGTTACTCATAACAGCATATCGTTAGTAAAGTTATCTAAGTAGCTGAGTTGTACTAAGATCTACGCAATGCTTTGAACTATAGTTAAAGCGCTTATATAGCAAAACCGTGGCTAATTAGCTGAATAATACTAGTATAGTTTAACGATTTAAGTTTAAAGGTGAGGGAATAACAATGGATTATTCACTGCATCATATTTCCGGCAATATATTTATGGACGAATTCGTGCAGAAAGCCTTGGCCTTAGCTCAGTTCAAACGCAACATTTAAGCAAAGGTTTGGAAATAGGATCTGGATAGCCTTCATTACTCCTCAGTCACTAAAGGTTAATAAAATTGTTAAGTCTACTGTTAAATTTGTTCTTCAATCATATAATATAAACGGAAAGTCAGAAGAGAATATTTTTCTAAAATCCATTGAGTGATTGCTAACGCTAATTAATAACCCAAATACTATAACAAATGCGTGTATAATAAATTATTTAAAAAATAAACCTAACAACGAAACTTTAGTAACGTAAAACCTTTTCTCAATTCACGAAATAGACACGTTTATAACGTAGTAATACTTTCCGACATTACAGATAACGCTTTATGACAATATCAATACAAGAATTTATCTATCACATTAATGTCGAGCGAAATCTGAAACGTATCAAGTTGTATTGGTCGTCGTCACAGAGTAAAACTAGACAAGGGCTCTCCTGTCAGATCCTGTATCATAAAACACGTTTTTGACAAATATTTTCTGTAAATAAACTTTCCGTCACGTCCCTGTACATAGACACTTTGGGCAAGACTGGTAATTTTAGTAATGATTTCTTTAAAAAATATTATAAATGAAATAGGATCATAAGAAACTTTTTTAAAACATTTGCAAACCTGCACGAAGATAAGTTATTACTCTCTGCAGAATAATGAAGATTATTCTTCATAGTGTTTCAATACAATATGTATAGCGAATTTATATGCCTGCGCATTGGAATTATTTCCTTTAATAGTTATACGTAACACTGTAATAACGAGAATCGGCAAACAGTTTTGACTCCTGCAACTTTATTCGTTATATATAGCAGTTCGCCTTAAACAGTTTGTATTGTTGAGAACAACATTAATGGGTTTAAAGAGATCAGAGATAGTCCTCAGCTCTAATACAAGCTTTGTGGGATTGTGAATTATAGCGCAGTACTCGCCTCAGGTTGAAACAATCATACAAAGAAGAGTTTATTTAAATTGTTAAATAAGTTATATATATATATATATATATATATATATATATATATATATATATATATATATATATATATATATATAAAAGTGGAAATGGTTTTTTGGTTCCTTATATTCAACACAGTGATTAGTATATATATATATGACCGTAAATTTATGATTAAATATTTTTTTGGCCTTCATAAACTCAACATAATTCTGTAGGTTTATTTTCCCAATTTGTAACCTTCCCTTGAACCTAGAAATAAGTGTCCAAAGCTACGTTTAAAACCCACAAAAATTACAAAACATTCTCTCTATACAAAATTACACTATAAAGCCAATCCAAAAACTACAATACATAATAACATCAAATATAACGTGTACAATCCTTGTAACAAGCCAAGATACCGCATTTTAAATATGTTAACAAATTTAAAATATTTTTCAAGTAGTATAACTGAAAAAGAACACCCCATTAAAGAAACATTGATTTCACCATACAAAAAAAAACATAATCTATTATTCTACTTGTTCTGTTCCAAACATTATATTCAAAAACATAACTGCATTAACAGTGAGATCGACTTCATGTTGTATATCAAAATTATGACAGACTATTATCTGCACATGTGATTCAAAACCATAAAAATAAATTAGAAAAGTGCTTCAACCGAAAAAGAATTTACCATTTAGAGCCTAATCCTAACCAATCTGGTCAATTAAAAAAAATGTTGAAATTGCACATCAATTAATTTTAAAATCAAAGCAACTAGATGGGTAGAACCAAGGGTCATTAACTTTTCCTTTTTCTCTATAAATTTTGAGTTTTGTTTAAACATTTACAAAATATTCTGTACAAAGCTAACTGGAATCTTTTATTTATGTTATTTAATTTGTTAAAAGTCTCATTTGGATCTGTTTTTGTGTCTTGGTTTTGGTTCTGTTTGTTTGTTTTTTAATCGGTTTGTTTTGATTAAGGTTTCTGGGAATCACAAACCTAAAACACGATCACCTGTTTTTCTGTCTTTTATAATCTATGATCTAATTGGAAGAGTTTATATATATATATAGTTTTTGGCTTGTATAGTATATATATATATATATATATATATATATATATTATATATATATATATAAAACTCAAAATGAAAACAAACCTTTAGGCTGTGAGCCTTTTTGTAAGCCTCGCCGCAAAACGTGTAATAATAAATTCATAACATTTATGTAGCAGCACAACTATAAGAAATTATCCGATAATTGGTCAAATTACTTGTGAATCCAGCAATGTAATTTACCAATTCTCATGGAATAACTGCCAAAAAGACCACATTGGTCAGACAACAACTCCATTGTACATTAAAATGAACAAAGATAGCAGCAATACAAACCTTCAAATGAAATCCATTCTTTTTCGGCCCATACAATGGCGTAGTGTAGCGGGTACGGCGGTTATCGCAAGATAACCACATCAAGTAACGTCGAGCGTGGCTGCTGCTTGGATGGGTGACCGCTGAGCGATCCTGTCCTTGCAAGCAGCCCGCCTACCCGGCCATTGGTGGTGGTTCGGAAGTCACCTTTTAGCCGTTGGTCCCCAGGTTAAGTGTTAGAGAGGGCTTTTTAGCCCTAACTTTGCCTGGTAAAATAAGACATTCTTTTTTTTTCTTTTTACAATGCATCATAAACAATTCGATTATTTCATTCTGTTAAAAAGTATTTAGAATTTATATAAACTTAGAACATTCATTTGAAAATAGCTCATCAGAAGGTCTTACAAACTAAACAACCGTATGGTTTAAATGTATAGCATGGGTAGTTTAAATATAAATAATCAATTAACTATAACGATTTTGATTTGTTTTATTTTATTAAATTACACAATAAACAAAAACTTTGTTTGATAAAGTAATATTTCGTGTATTATGAAAATTATTTACTCTTCATAATTCACAATCAGTTTTAATAGAATATGGTTCTTTAATTTATTACTTTTGTTTATACGTTCACACCTTTATATCCCTTAAAGATCAAGTATTTTAGACGAAATATAGAGAATTTTCATGGTTTTTTTATTGAATGTATATGTTATTTTCCAATTGTCAGCTTAAATGAATAATTTTATTGTTGTTCAAAAGTAATAAGACAAGCACAGTAATAATATGAACAAATATAATCATATTGATTGTTCATAAATAATAAGACATAGGATATAATCTTAATACTTATTACTTAGAGTTATCCCTCAGCTATTTTATGTATGTATAAAATAAAAGTTACTTTTAGTTTGGCCAGTATTGAGTTTCGGCGAATATCCTGTCTATTAATAGATTTACGAATTACGTTTCATATTTCTAGACTAAGATACTTTCGCGTAACACATAAATATAGACATTTTTTATAATCAGTTAATTCTTAAAACATATAATTCAATATCCAGATTTAAGAGCTGTTATCAGAAGTGCAACCTCTAAATTACTTTTAATTATTCCGATTTTATTTTTATACCAACTTCTTATTTGATTATACCACGGTATAAAATAATCTTAAAATAATTTGAAATAAAATTAAAAATACATAATTTCTATAGTTCTGTTCTAAAGTTTTTTGTTATTAGAAGTAAAGTACAAGAATCTCCCATACAGAAACCAGAGATATCATCGATTTGTACAAAAGTCAGGAGAAGTGTATAGGCAGAGCCACACTTAATGATAGGCAGAACGCCCACTTTAATAGTATAATGCGAATGTTTCATGTAGAAATGTCTACCGAAACAGAGGAGATAAGAGTGTTTTGTTGTTTCAGACAATGCTATTTACAGTGGTTTATAACAGTACATCCCGCTTATCCCTACCCTGCGCATTAACCTCTTTTGTTTCTCTCGCCTTGTTATTGCGAAGTCAAAGAAAATATTTGGTTCTCCAATTTTTGGTGTAAAAACATATAAATTTGTATAAGTGGCAATAGCCTAATTTAGTTTCAATAAACATTGAATCGCAAAAAGTAACTGCTCCGCCGGGACTCGAACCCGAATCTCTCACTTGCTGGGTGAATGTGTTACCATTACACCACAGTGCCCTCATTTTTTACGGTTCAATAATTTTGTATTTGCCCGTTTCTTTCACATATGTGTTTAAATAACCAAACTATCATAAGATCGGAAGACCAAATACCTGTCAAATGACTTATATTTACATTCATTAAATTTGTATAAGTGGCAATAGCCTAATTCAATTTCAATATATATATATATATATATATATATATATATATATATATATATATATATATAGATATATTTTATAATTCATCATTTTTTAATTTGATTAACTAAATAAAATGCCTATATCACGTTTAAATCGATTTTAAGTTCAAAGTAGGCAATAAAACAATAAAATTGTGACTCAAGTATTATGATACAAGGTCGATATTTAAACATTTCTAAATAATTGAAACTTAGTTACATTTCAAAACGAATGATAATGATTTTGTTTAGCGTTATTGATATGTGAATAATAGTTATTTTTATATATTCCTTGCCATATCCAAAGAAGCCTATTATTAAATTACTTTTGATGATTGATTTATTTTTATTATATTCATTTATATATTTCATAGCTGTAACATACAACTAAAGATTATATTACGTTACTATTTAAATTAAATAAACTCATTTTAAAATTATTGAATACATTTTGACTTTTAATACTCCAAGAATAATTCATGATAACCTATGTAAAGTTTAGTTTGAAAAATATCACATTTTATCAACTTATATGATAATACTACTTAAGAGGATAACTTGTTCGCTTTCTTTTTTAGGTTTATTTCGGGTTTGGTCTGGGCATTACCATGCTTTAAAAGATTTATAATTTTGTACCATTAACCAATTTCATGATTTGGCACCTAAAGGAGATGGCAGATACCTATTCTCAAAAAGTCATGAGTCTATTATTTTAATACAAAACAATGAGAAATATTAATATTGTATCCGTTCAGAAACACAACGCGAACTAGCGCCTAATCCTCATGCATTTCTTCCGAGAAAATTACTTACTTACAGGGTAAGGTTATATTTTCGTCATTAACTAACTTCTCTTAAGACACAAAATGTAAAGAATTTTACGATTTGTCATTTTTGCAGGTTTTCTGGAAAGTATATAAAGGTACAAATTATGTGAATAGTATGAATAAAAATATTTATATACGTTGTTTCATTCTTATTTTTAATAACCTTTAAATATTTGTTGTAACTTGTAAGTACACAACAGCGTGTATCATGTAAAAAGCTGCACTGGTGTTGCATGTAATGTTTCAAACGTATAGCTCATTTTATTCTCCAGATGTCCTGCAAACTGATAAACAGACGTAAAATCCTATTGAGATAGCTACACCCCCCAAACAGAAATAAAATTATGTCAGCAGTTTGTCCATGGAAAAATATTTTCGAGCAAAATATACGTCTACAGGTGAAATCTTTCTTGTGATTTCTTTTCACACGATACATTAGATTTTTCATGTTAAGTGTCGTATTATTGTTCAAAATTTGAATTACATGTAAATAAAAGTATCTCATATATATATATATATATATATATATATATATATATATATATATATATATATATATATATATATATATATATGTATGTATGTATAATTTTCAATCTTATCATAATTTGTTATAGCTACCCTATGACCTGTTACAACGTAAACATCACCCTAACTAGAACACAGAAGTGACAGTTGAGAGAATTGGAGAACTGTCACAACAAATATTTTTCTCCGTGACAACTTGACAATGTTGTTACTTCACCACAAAACTGTGACGCTTAATGTTGTTAGTGTCGCCAACTGTTTGTGTCCGAAAAAAAAACAACATTACGTTCTTGAAACTAAAATTTCTTGAGTTGTAGTTGAACCATATAAATGTATACGTCCTAGTAGCATATATTGTATAACCACGTTTCTGAGTTTCTAAATACCCATCGTAAAATTGAGTTATAAACTGTTATACTAAAATTATTTTCTTTAATGAATAATATATTTTATAATGTATAAAATTATTTAAGATCATTAATCTCTACATAATTGCTATTTAACTTCGTAAAATATATTATTCTTTATCAACGAGACCAATTTACAATATTCTATAAATATTTTCATTTAAAATAAACAATCTAAAAGAACCAAAAGTTAATATATTTCCTTACTTTTGTAATTTCATAAAGAATATTTAAATAATAAAAATATTTAATATTTTTCATAATCAACCTAAATTGCGCAGTTTCTTTAATTTAATATTAATTAGGTTTCAAACATCTTACCAGCTATAACATCAGTTCAAAAATCAGATTGTATTGACTGACAAATAACAATAATAATATCATACTTTATACTTATATAAATAGTTATATGACTATTTAAGTATAAAAAATTTATTAATTCTTAATTAGCTATAGTCAAGTTGAAAAGTTTATAATTTTCTAGAATGGTGATGGTCTATATTATGATCACATAAAATATGGATGTCAGATTCAATTTCGAAAGAGGTATGAAAGTTGCAGTAAGTACTACTTTTTCTGATATATTCATTATTAGAAAATCAATACAAATTACCAGTTTTATGACTTGTCGTTTTATGTCTACTATTCAGCCATTATCTGCATATTTTTTTACTAAAGAGATTCTCGGATAATTTTACTTAATTTTCTTCTGTAACCAACTCTGAACAGCTTTCTGATTTACAGGATACTCAGGAAAGCAAAGGAAGGGACATTTTGGTTCATTTTTAGGAATACTTTGCGACAAGTGGTGGACACTAATTCAGACACGATATGTCGGAAAAGTTAGTTTTTTCCACTTTCAGTGCTCAGCAGTAAAAAATTAGGTAAGGTTTCGTTCTTCTATATTGTTAGATTTCTAAAAACTTAAACCAAGAGAACCCTACTCCTACAATCATCTATTATAGAGAAATAAACTTTGAAATAAACTTTTTAACTTAATATTTAAACATTAAATAGCCATTATTATTGTGATACTTTTAGACATTCCTTATTTTTCCCAGATTAAGTGATATGTATTATCTTTCTTTAAATAATCGTACAATATTAAGCAAAGACAATTTTGTTTCGATACGGATTCGATTTTACGAGTATTCCGAATTATAAATAATATAATTATTTGACTATCATTTAGCAGTAAATCTAATCAAAATAAATAATAGTTAATATTACGTAAAGAAGCATTAAACATTCAAATCAGTTATTTTGCGTTATTAATAAATACATCAAACACAACAAAAAATAAATGTTACGAAAATTGTAGTGTTTGTAAAATGTATTATAGTGATATTTTCATAATAATTAACACAACGTTTATAACACTCGTATTTATTATTTAAAAACCGTTCACAGGTCCTAGAAGAAAACATGGTAATTATTTTATGTGAGTAATTGTACTAGGATCCTGTACGTATCCTTTCTTTAATATTACCGAGATTAATTACATGCTCTGTTAAATTCAATGCAAAAACATCTAATATTCAAAACATTTCTAACCTATGAAAGTGCTCCCAAAATAATGCATGATTTTCTTATAAAGGAGTTTTAGCATATTTCGTAATATTACGATGTGGGTATAGTTATTGTTTTTGTATGCTATTGTTTATATATTCTGTTGGGAATACATCTGGAAGTACTAAAAATTATAAAACGTTCATATGTTAATTATTTTATTATTTAAGATAGAGTAAAAGCCTGAGTAGATAATTTACAGTTTATAACTTTATTTCCTAAGAGATGATCAAAACTTTGAAACATGTCCTGGAGGAAGCTTTAAAGAAGACTAAGTAGTGGGATACGGATGTAACACCAGCTCCTTTCACAAACTCAACCCACTATGTCATCTTGAACTTTTATACCAGTATTGGAATTAAGAATATACATGAGTAATTTTTATGCGAAAATTAAACGTTTGTATTAATAACTATATTTTTGTATCATAATAATGATTTACTACTGTAAGACATACGTAATTATTAGTAAAATAAAATTCATAGAATCAATGTACAGATAGTTGCTGGAAAGGAAGTCTTGTATTACAATTCGAGACAAACATTCTCCGGATGTAAGTGGATACGTACATCCGCCCAGACACCGAAGGTGAACAAACAGGAAATGCTTGCTTAAGCAGCGGAAATGCTTATATATAAAAATAACCGTGCGACTATGTAAGGGGCAGACATGCTGATATGAAAAATTGGTACTCACCAATTATGATGGAGAGATTTGGCAGAGGCGTGGTCATGAGCTGGCGGGAGAATAACATCAAAACTGAAGAACAAGGAGGAGAGGGGAGGAGATCGAGGACGGGAAGTCGAAAAGCGAGGTTCGGGAGTGCTAGTGTTGGTGTTCGTGTGCGGAAAAATGTCTCTAGGCGTAATAAGCGTGAAGTGAAATAAAATGTAAGTAATTTTAAGAACTTAGTATATATTAGGGTTCATTAATAATTTTCAATTCCATATCTATTTAAATGTTCACGATTTCAAAAATGTAAATTCATGTAAATGTTTAGCTATTTAAAAGAAAGTTTCTCACGTTAGTCCATGAACTCATAATTATTGCAACACTACAAAATTACTAGTAAATGTTATAATGAATTAAATTTAAAATAAATTGTAATGAGTAATTTATTATTAAATATGTCATCAAAGTATTAAGGTATTAAAATTTGTGCTTAATATATCGGTTGACCCAATCAATTGTTAATTAAAATTTTTTAATCAATTTAATGAGATGTTGTCACAAAATAAAATATGTTTTGGTTCATATGAGGGTATTGTACTGCCAATCTAACCTATTATTAAATCCTCTCACAGCAACCCTTGCTCTAACTAATAGGTCACAACCTTAATCTTAAACTAAACCACACTTAAAAACCTTACATGGTGGAGGCGCTAAAACTCGATTGGCATTCAAATTCCTCACATGGGCAAGCTCATAGTTTCATAGGCTAGGTATAAATTACAACTAAATAATATTTATAAGAAAGTATTTAACTAAAATAGCCTACTTCAGTGACAAACCACTCATTTACCTAAAAGATAAATTAAATTTCCAATAACTCAAAAGTATTTTCAAACCCGTAATTAGGGTAACGCCAAGTAAATTAACTAGGTACGTCAATGGCCATGTATAATTAAATGGAAACCATAATACATGAAGATTTAATACCGTTAGACACATACAGGACTTCCAAAATTGACATAGTAAAAATATTAAATAAAAATGGAATACAATCTAGAGACACAGACACTGTAGCGGACCTCAGACCTATCCTAGCGGCACTTAAGAACTTAACACGTATAAGCGCAAGTCACCCTAATATTAAAACCATCTTTAATAACTTAACTACACGAAAGACTCACCTTAGTGAAGAGGACAGGGAAAACTATAAGGATCTAGCTACAATGGAGGATTTTCTAGCGCAGAGAACTAATTTTTATGACACAGTACTAACCCTGAGGCGGACATCAAGACACAAGCACCCCCAACCTTAGCACAACATTACGAGCCACTCACACTACCTGACAGAACTAACATAGCAACCATGGGGGAAAACATACCGCTAATATCAGCTGGGACTTACACAGGTCTCCAGAGCGAAAATCCACAAGATTTTTTAGACAAATTCCTAGTGGCAGCAACTTCAAACAGATGGATAGATAACACTAAAGTTAATTTATTCCCAGCGCATTTATCAGGCACAGCACTAACTTGGTTCAAACACTACAAGCAAAAACAACGAGGGGAAGCCATACAATGGGATCAACTTGCTAAAAGTTTCATAGAGGCTTTCACTCCATTAGCACAAACCCAGAGTCTACAAATGATTTTAGAACACAAAATACAGGGAGAGAACGAGCCAACACTAACCTATTTTTTAGATATATTAACAACATGCCGAAGATATGACCCTACAATACAGGACAAGCAAATTATACATTTTATCATACAGGGACTAAAACCAGAAATCTGTCAACGAGTTATAGGCCTGAAAAACGACACCTTAAGTGATCTAGAGACTAATTAAAAAATTACAGAACAGCTAGTTCTAACACAAATGAAAAACAAGGAAAGGTACAATAGGGTTGCAGCAAACAGACCCTATAGTACACCCTTATATGAACAAAACATCATCCATAAACTACAAACAGAAGTTAACACCCTAACCAATTTAGTAGCTACCTTAACTACAAACCAAATTTCAAATCATAACCACAGGTACGAAAGGTCTCCATCCCCGTATAAAAACTCAAAATATAAGCCAAGATATGATAGAACACCTAGTCCTCACCAGAATAGACATATGGAAAGCCCAAACTACCCCAAACAAACCCAAAGGCCACATATTATTAAACACGTTATCTTCAGTGATAGGAGAAGACAAAACCATTCCCAAATACAACCTGCTAGACAAAATAGGTATTGCACTATTTGCCGTAAAGACAACCATAACACTGAACAATGTTGGTTCAAGCAACGTTCATTAACTTCTCAACCCCAAAGTAACCACTTGGCACCTAAAACCAACAATACACAAGAGCTGTTCTGCAGGTACTGCAAGCGAACAAACCACAATATCGAATCATGTTACAAGTCTAATTATTATAAACAGAATCAACAAAAAAAACGGGAAATAGGGGGAGGTCATACTAACCCTTACCGAACTTCCCCCTTACTAAAAGCGAAAACAAATAACACTATAGATCTTAACCAAAGGAATCGACAAACTTACAAATGTATAAAGTCTATGACATTTACTCCAACTAACCCCAAAGTACTACCACTATCGACCCCTGGAAAGACCAGTTCAGAAGTGATATTTAAAGCCATAGATTATAATCAAAAATTCCCACCCTTAAAGAAGATGGAAGAAATTGAACAACCTATTATGCAAAAACCTATACACACCATAAAACTTCGATCTGTGTTCAATCCAACCCCAACCCAAAGCGAACCAAACCCCTCGGAGACAACAAATATAAATAAACCCAGCTTTACAAGAAACCTTGCAGTCTCAGAAAATTTCACACGACAGATAAAACCTAGCGCATTAAAGGGGGTAGCGCACGTAAAACAGGACCCAGATTGTAGTATGGGGGAGGTAAACACACATACTGGATTGGAAGAAACCATTGAGATAGACACTATACAGATTTTAAATCACATAGAGCAACAGAAGAAACAGAATATGATAGATTGTACCAACTTGCAAGAAATAACGCAAGACAGGATACACAGACCGAGAAAAAATAAAACATTATTATTAGAGGATATTTATGAACTCATATTTAATTGCGAAAATAAAACCCCAAAGAAGATACCTGTCCTAACAATAGACGTAGCCTTGACCACAAACCCTCGACATCCAGTACCCTGCATTATAGATACAGGATGTAACATAAACATTATTAGAGCAGACCTAGTTTGTGAAACAAAATTAAATACTAGCAACATACCCTCGTTGATATCAGCTAACGGTATACCATTAACAGTTTTGGGTTCGACAAAAATCGCCATAAAAATTGGCAAAGTAATACTTGAAGACACGTTTTATGTGACACCTAAGCTAAACAGCCCAATATTGGTAGGAAACATATTCCTATTTCAGAACTGCGTGGAGTTAAACTATAAAAATAAAACAATAAAAATTACCAAATATCAGATTGAACATATAATACCTATGAATGAACAATGGCAGTTAGACATCAAGAATTTTAAAAAACACAACAATTTTGTTACAAGGGACCTAAAGTATTCAACAATTTCGTTGAAAATTTTGGTAACGAAATTATTTTTGCTAACAAACCCAAATTTAAAATGGAAGTCAGAGAATTTATCCTGGAACTACCTTAAAAATAGTTATTCAGAATCTGTATATTATTTATTTTTAATCTTGTTTTTTATATAAAGATCATTTAATTTGTTATATAATATAATTATTATTATTATTATTGTTGTATTTGTTATTTATTGTATTTATTGTTTTTATTGACGTGACAACGTCTTAAATTAAGGTTGCGGATCGGAGTCACTCATGAAAAAGTGTAACGCCCGGTAACGTTACGATGCCCGTCCAGTGGGTCCGCCGCACGGGATCCGCACGGGATAAAGCAGATAAACTATGCTTATTCGTGAAAATGTGGAGTGCTTAGATTCGTCATTTACAACAACTACAACAATAAAGGTAAATAATTGTACACTGATATTTCATTATCGTAAACTTAGATTGATTGATTAATTGTTAGATTGACACAAAAGTTGAGGAACTGAGTTTATAGGTTATGTCATACTATTGACAAAATGTTGATAGTGTTAAGTAAATTATTAGTTTAAATCACTCTGCAATCAATCGTAATTCAGTCCGATTGAGAAGAAACAGCGCGTGTTGCTAGTCAAACATTTAAAATAACAAATTATAACCTCTAAACCTGTCATAACAGTGCGACCAAACAAACGAACTAAACCGACCAATCACCACGCGCTGAGTTAGAATTTAACTGTGTTTAGCAAGAATTTCAAATTCCAATTTTAGTAAATGTTTTATTCAACTTTACCATTTACAATAACAAATTTTAATTAATTTCAAATTATGTACAATGTTTTAGTAAACAAAATATATTCTATAGTTAAAATTTGTGCAATTCTTATTGTCATTCAATTCCTAGTTTCCTATTGTGCAATTAATAATATTCATATCAATAAATAATTACCGAGAAAAAGACGTTGTCACCGTAAAATCTTTCCGACTTTACAGGCAACCACAGTGATGATATTAACTTAACGAATAAATTACATTTTCCGACTGTCTATTATGTTATTTACGGAACGACAAATGTATGTTTTTGGCAAGTTGTTATTTGTCTAGGCCATACATATTAGTACGTCACGTGTTGTAATTCGACTAAAGTATATGTTTCAAATTTATTGATAATATATTTCATAGTACCATATACAGCGCAGCTTTCAGAACAAATTGAGCTACGAGCTTGATATTCAAGAGTTCTATGATAATTTTAAATTGAGTCTAATTGCTAAGTTTGATTTCAATGTCAAAAATTCTGAAACTACCCGTCAGATGTGCCACACGTGAGTACCTCAGTACATGTACTGACGGAATATACAGAAAACATATATATATCGTATAATTCGTAAGCGACGAGATATTATAGTTAAGACTGAAAATCGTAACTGTTTACGTAGTTAGAAGAAGAGGTGTACCTAATTTACTGTACTACTCTAACATTCATGCTCTAAAACCGACTTTACAGGCAACCATAATTTTTTTTGTTATTTATTGCTATACTATTATTTATTCCCAACCATATATTTTTTGTAGTTGCTATGTTGATATTAATTATATTTATTTAAATTTTATATAAACTCAGCCTCCACAACCGTTTCAATCAATGTAAGTAATATGTGTTGTTTTTTACTATATTTATTTCCATGTACTTTTAGTCATGTTATTGACTAGTCATGTTTAGTCATGTTATTTTAGCCTTTAGTTATTGATATTTATTATGTTTAAAAAGTAAGTAAAATTTGGAGTAATATCAGTCCGTGGTTGGGAGGGGAGTATACTTTGGGGTTTGTTGACGTATGGTTTGTTAACATAATTTTTTAAATGCATAGAATGTATATATTTATTATTTATTATATTATTTTTGTCGTAAATATTTTTTGTCTGTAATTTTTTTAATTGTTATAGCACTGTAATGGATGTTTATTTATTTAACATAATGATTATTTAATGAATTCTGATGATACTTTAAACTGCCTACGTAATGTTGTGTATCTTTGAAAAATTATATATAAATGGTTGAGTGACACTGTTTGGACTGCCAATAGAATAATATAAGATGATATTTACGATGTGCAATGTGATATCCCGCAGGCGTCCTACGAGACGCTTGGGAATTTAAATAATGTAAAAAATGCAAACCATTACTGAATAAAGTGTTTCTGACTTCTGACTTCTGACTCTTCAAATTTGGCTTAAAATTTTACATATTTCATTTATAAGTAGTGACCAATAATAACCAATAGATTTTCTTAGGTAGTCCAATAAAAATAAAATTTGGTTTTATCGAATCATATATACTATGACGTAGAATTTAAATATGTTCCGTGGTTTGTACGAATTTGCCAAGTTAAAGTAAATGGCTCTTTGAAAAGTTTCAAAGGAAACGATGCGACAAGATGTTGAGTGTAGGTGTTTGAAGTGCTTTAAGAAGTTGGCAAGTAGGTCGGATAGCGGATTGGAAGAACAAAAGGATTGTGGGGGTGTCTTGGGTTAAAGAGAAATCTAATTTCCTTGAGTGGGAAAGCTGTTTCAAGCTTAAGTTTAGGCAGTGAATTTAATTTTAAATGGCACAGAATAAAACTATGAAAAATCTACGTGATCTATTATACAGGTGTATTTATTTAAGAAACTGTAAATATATGCCTCTTTTGAGTTTAGTAGGTACTAAAACTTGTGTAATATATTTATGTTGCAATAAGGGGACCTTGTAGTTCCTATACTGCCCATGTTAAAAATGTAATGTTTAGGTACCCTTAGAACAAGAACTACTTGGTGTACACATGTAAAACTTTGTACATTGCTTATTTGTATCTTTCTGAATAATTTTTACTTATCCATAAGTAAATATAACGTTAAAACAAAAAAATTACATAAAAATAAAAAAACCACTAAAATTTTCAAATGTTTGCTTATAAATATTTATTTTTAATTTTTTTTCTGACAGTTTTAACAATTTAATTATAGTTAACATTGTAGGTCACACAGATATACATAACATAAAAAAAATTCAGACTGATAACCAAAGAGGTTAATGAAAAAAGTGTACCTGAGTGTCAGGAAAAGTGATTTTCCGGTAGGTGCCAAAAACTGCAAACTTGTCCTTTTGCCACACTAAAAGATTCCAGCACCATACACAACAGTTTTTTCTTCTTGCATATCTTCCCTTTTTCTTTTGGCATTTCGTTTAAGTTTTCTTTTATTTTTAAAGCATTCTAAGGCTGCTTTGTTGGCATTTAAAATCCTATTTTGATGAATTTGTTTTAGGCCGACTACACAATTTTCTCCAGCATTACCACATAGTTTCTGAATAACTTGCACCTTACCCAGAGCACCACAGTTAAATGCAATTATGGCATCTAACAATCCAACTTTTAATGTTTTTATTCCAACAAAGTTGCTTTTGGGAATTCTCGTCCAGATGACGTTATTTAATGACTCATTTGGATTTTATGAGCGGCCATTTGAAGTAAATGTTTGTTGCAAGACGTTTTTGAAGTAAATTTGTATTTGAAAGGTCCTTAAAAACATGTTTTATTTCCAGCATAATAGGCTCAGGCACTGCATTTTTATGGGTATATTTCTCACCTGAAAACAGGCACTTTTGGTATTTGCACCATGACGATTCACCCTTTGAGCAAAGTTCGTGCTGGGGAGAGTTTTCAGTCGAAAGCAGATGAAAATATATCACCCACACCGCCTTTCTCATTTTATCAACATTTTCAAGGTTGTCTCGGATTGCTTTACCATAATATGTTTGAATACTGTCAATAAAATTGCATCAGTAAGCCTACCACGTCCTGAAATAGGTTTCCCATCATTTAACTTTTGGCCTCGTAGTTTGGTTTTCAATCTTCGTAAACGACTACCCATCCTTTTTTTGACGTGTCCAATACACTCCAACTTACTGATTTCGATACTATCACCATATGGCTTGGCCTGCTCAACAGATGAAAAAGCAGAGCTGTCACCGCCACCTATATATATATATATATATATATATATATATATATATATATATATATTGTTCTGACACGATGGCTAAGTGAGATTTGAGAGGTAAGGAAAATCTAGGTCGGTAGAGTATTCTTTAAATATTTTTTTTTTTTTAAGTGTAAATACACATTAGATATCAAAGTGTTATATATCAAAATGCTCGGAAATATATTTAGAATCTAAAAAAATATAAAACTAAAATTTCATTTTTTTTTAAAATTTTTGGACTACAAGGATGGCACAGAATAAAACCATGAAAAATCTACGTAATCTATTATACAGGTGTATTTATTTAAGAAACTGTAAATATATGCCTCTTTTGAGTTTAGTAGGTACTAAAACTTGTGTAATATATTTATGTTGCAAAACTTATGATGCTAAACTAATGCTTTTTATCAAGCATATGATTTTCTTTACAGATTTAGAACACTTCTAATTATTTTCTCCTATCATTGAAACTAGTTTTATATTGTAGTAAGATTAATATGATTAATTTGGAGAAACCTTTTTAAAAATTGTTTAAGACATTACTTATTTATTTCAATCTTATACAACGGGGAGGAAAGTGATATAATTAATTGAATTTCATAAAAAAGCTATTTAAAGTTAACACAGCAATTTGATATTCCCATATTTGATTCGTCAAGATTCTTACGCGTCTTATCGATGTTTTATAGAGACATCTATTAAAGTATTTACCCTCAGTTTCAAACACTAACACTGATTTATTATTTTCTTTCTCGAATAAATTACAAAAAAACACCATTATATTACGACGTCTACTATGTTCATTATTTAATATGTATACACATTTTTATAATTAATTTTAGTAAATAATTTTTATGGAAATAAAAAGGATCTAATTTTTTTACAAGAAAAATAATTATGACATTGTAAAATAAATGTTCTGCACATATATTAAAGTATGATTGTATTATATGTGATTGTATCTATCATTTATAGATACCAGACAGAGATTCTCATATGAATAAAACCACTTATTGTAGTATTTCAAGCTAATCACAACTTTCTATTTTATATAAAACTGTACATATCAAGCTCAAAATACCCAAGTCATGACTCCTCTAACCAACATCAAGAGATGACCTCAACTCCTACCAACACTTAGACGATCATAATAATGCCATTAATGATCGTGAACAATTGTAACAGTTTTTATTTATCAAGTACTATTGGGTATTTTTAATATTGAGTCCACTAGAAAATAGCTAGTAGCATTATAAATATCAGTTGTTTTTAAAACTACTGGTAAATCGTCTAAAGATTATAAAGAAATCAATCACCTGTTAAATAACACCATATAAGTTTATATTTTCGAGTAGAAGTAAAATATGAGTTTGATTTAGGATGTTTCACCATGGACTGAAATACTTAAATAGATACGTTACTGCCAGTAATTAACATATTCTATCAACTTAAACATAAAGGATCTGTGTCTACCACGGTTCATAGGAAAGAGAATATCAGAAAAGCATTATTCATGTTTTTATTCTTTGTTTCCACAATCATTACACGTCAAGGCTGCCTTGTAAGTGTGGGAACTTTCTCTGCGCTATATCTTTGATTTTTACATCGCACGAGTTCTTTATCATTCTTCTATAATCAATGACGTCAAACAAACATCAATGTGTTATCAATAAAAAGTTATGTGCAAATTGTTAACATAATTAATTACTCTTATTATTTAATGTAACAGTACAATTAGGATTAGTTATGCTTTTTTTGTGTGATAGTAGATATTCATAATCTTTTTAAATCCAACTGTTAAAGCATGGCATCGGGCTAGTGGGTTTCATGAAGATCCAGTAATTAATAAAACACTTTTTTATCTACGTATAAGTATGTAAAATTATTTAAAATAACATATGCACTGGGTTTGGAAATACAAGAAAATTATTAAAAAGTGTTTTCATTACAAACAAGCAAACAGAATTTATACATTTATGTTTTAATAAATTAACACATTACCCGTAAATGACTCAGTATGTGCTTTATATAGTTGTTTTACAACGATCTTTTAATACTGCTTGCGTAACTTATATATTAATTGCGAAATAAATCATTTTCTTTAATTGATGTTAAACTAGAAATGCTCGTTTCAAGAAATATATATTAATGAATAGTTATTTGTAAATATATGAACTCTCTATTGTCGCTATATTAAGTTCATAGCGTGCAGAAAAGCCTTCAAAACTGTAAAACATATATTCCTTGTAATTAGAAAATTTAGACACGAGAAATTTACTTACAACAATTTAGAACTATCCAAATTACATGTTGCGTGGTACTAATATAATGAATTCAGAATTTGTAAGAGTCGTATAATATTACGATTTGCTACGAGTGTGTTTTCCTATTAATGTTTGTATGAACTTCTTTTATTATTTCCGTTTTATTATATTATACTATGCATATTGGATACAACATATTAGGGAATCAAAATTAGTTGCAGTGTTCTATCAGGATGTTCATATAACTAATTTATTCATATTAATTAATTAACTATTGATACAATTGTACGCTAACTGTACACTATTGGACACACTTAATTTACTGTAACACGTATAGGATCATAAGCTTAAAAACATGATACCCAAATGGAGTCAGACCCCATAGCGCGAAGCAGAATCCACTAAAGCTGCAAAACACGAAATATTCAGATGAATAATTACACGATTTACTGCCCCCCAAACAGACAGAAGAGGACTTTTACAGCCTATTGATAGGCTCTAAATAAAGCTAAACGAAATTCCGTAGAATGATATGCCTATCATCAAACACGAACTTGCTTATATCGATGTAAATTTATATGGAAATATCTTATCACAATGTTTGTTCTTGAGTTACTGATATAGAGGTAAATAGGCAGACATACAGATAGAAAATTAATTTAACCCGAACCATTCATGAGGGAAAAATACACAATACTTCAAGTTTATAGCTTTATTCATTGTCGGAATATCAAACCTGTTCAGGTTTGGATCTTCAGTTGAGCACATGAGACTAAAAGACACGCCCCATCATTGAAATATATCTTGTATGTTTACAAATAAATTTAAACAAATGCGTATGAAGCGACCCAGCAGCCAAACCCATGTAAAGAATGTCTCACTAATCCACCAAACTATCCTCATTACATAAGGTATTATGCCAAATGTTAAAATGTCAATTATATTACTAGTTATGTTTATAAAAGTGTTTGTTTTAATATATATTCTTTGCTAAAGGATTCATTCATATATCAATACAAAACCCTACATAATAAGATACCATCATCAAACCCAATGATGCCCATATAGAAATAAAGGTTAAGGAAAATTTATATTTGATAGGTCAGTTTGTTATATCAGTCATATCGTAAGTTATATCCGTTTATACTCGTTATCATAGAGTATAGTTACAATATTACAACAGCGACTACGCTATATGACTGGAGTCTATACAAGTTAGAGGGTATCTGTCAAAACAATATTGTGTGAAATCTGACATCTGTCAAGATATGTTGGCCTCTGTCACTGGAACAACTACAGGCGTCGCTTATGTCAGAACGTGTTAGAAACCCCACTACACGACGTTAGTGCAATCAAGCTTTATTTATTACAAACATTCAAAATTAAAATAGTATATGCATTTTATTTTACTTTTTTCGCTTAATTTATATAAGCAACGCTGACATCTATAATCGTACATGCCACTCCACTGATATTTAGCTCTCAGTTTTAGTATAAAAATTTACAACGGAATTATAATGTACCTTGATGGTTATTATAATTCGCCCGAAAAAAGAAATGTGTAAACAAATACAAAAATAAATGAGATGCTAATATATTACATTTTGAAACAAGTAATTTATTTCGCTGTTAATTATTAAAAAATACAATTCTTTATATATTAGAATAATCGGTACATATTGTTTGGATGTGTGTGGATTAAGAGATAGGGTTGTCCTTATGACTACTGTTTTTCGAAAGGAAACAGACACAGGAAAATATTTAAATCATTAATCCAACATCAAAAATCTATCAAAGAAGGAGTTTCCTACTCGTTATTTCATAGTGCAAAGATCTTACACTCAGATAAAGATGGATTAAAAGAGGAATTTAAGAAAGTTGAAAAGTCAAAAATTTCACACCATTGTTGGTCTGAAGACCATCATATGAATTGGGATAAAGCCAACATAATATATCGAGAACCTCATTCCTTTAAAAGAAAATTAGTAGAGGCAACATACATTAAATTCCCATACCAACCAATCAGTCAAAGATCAGAAGAGATTAGGCCGAAAGAAACTAAAAAGAAAATTAAAAGTATTAGCAATATTATATATTTGTAATAAACCAATGCGGAGTCGCAGTATGGTTTCAAGAAGTTCATCTAGCATGAACAAATAATAAAAAAGGGCCAACTCCCGTTCCCTTTGTTTTTTGCCGCCATCTTGTTTCTGCCTTGACGATCGTTTAATTGATGTTGGCCAGTGATCAGTCATAGGTGGTTGGTCAACGAAAGCAGACCTATTGTGAAACGTATTATGTATTTTAGTTTTAATAATTAGAGTTGTGTTTATCTTGTTTAGGTGCATGTTGTTAGTGTTAGTGAAGTTGACACACAACATGGCGGGTGTGATTTCTGATTTACGCTTTTTACAGCGCTCTGCTATGATTTATTTATTTTAACATAGTTTGTAATTATTTGTTAGGTTAGTTTTTTACCTGAAGAAGAGATCAGGTTGCAGATCTCGAAACGTAGTGTTATTTATTTTTTTGTAATCACTGAACTAGGGGTAAACTGTTAGGTAATATAAAGCGTAAGACAATGTGGTTAAGGCTGCAGACGGTGTCACCGTTGAGGTTTGTCGCTAACTAGAGGTACAATGTTAGCCAATATACAGCGTAACACATTGCGGCTAAGGCTACAGACAATGTCACCTCAAGGTTTGTCGCTAACTAAGGGTACAGTGTTAACCAATATACAGCGTAACACATTGCGGTTATGGCTACAGACAATGTCACCGTTGAGGTTTGTCACTAACTAAGGGTACAGTGTTAACCAATATACAGCGTAACACATTGCGGTTATGGCTACAGACAATGTCACCGTTGAGGTTTGTCACTAACTAGGTGTACAAAGCCAGCCAATACACCATTTAACGCATGGCGGCTTTGGCTACAGGTAGCGTTACAGTTGTAATTTATCAGTAACTGGGAGTTCAACAGCAGACAGCATTCAACATAACTCAAGGCAACTGAGATATATCAGTAAACCCAAAGTACAATGGCAGCCAATAATATCGTATCTCATAGCTTCTGTGGCTAACGATGATGTCTAAGTTGAAGTTTATAAAATAACTTCTATCTTATTTTAGTATTTGTAGGGGAAAAATAAAACGATTCCTAAAAAGACCTAGTATTTTGATTTAAAACAATACATTATTATAACCATACGAGGTTATGAAAAATAATGTAGACGCTAATATTTTATTGATATTTTCCTTAGATATTATTAAAAATGCATTATTTTTTACTTCCATGTGTTTTTTTTTATTGGCTGAGTGATGATGAAGCATGTAACTTAAGGGGCCGAATAAATTACATTTCCGACTGTCTATTTTCTTTCTTTCTCTTCGCATGGTATTTACAGAACGATTTCAAATGTATGTTTAAAAAAATTGGCATTAAGTTGTATTTCTATCTAGGCCATACATAGTTAAAACAGTGCACGTCACTCAATTTGTTTAGAATGAAGATTAGTGAATATATATATATATATATATATATATATATATATATATATATATATATATATTTAATTTGTGTTGTGAGAAACTATGGTGGCGACAAGAAATTTAAAGTATAACACTTTTGAAAAATAACTGAAAACAATCAAATTTATTGATAATATATTTCATAGTAGCATATACAGCGCAGCTTTCAGAACAAATTGAGCTACGAACTTGATATTTTTCAAGAGTTCTATGATAATTTTAAATTGAGTGTAATTGCTAATTTAGACACCTTAAAGTTTGATTTCAATGTCAACAATTCTGAAACAAATAGTCTCTCGTCAGATGATCAAATACATTAACGATAATTATTCTGCCTAAAACACAATCTGCTTGTGGGTAAAACCTCAGTACTTGTACTGCCCTGACGGATTTTTTGTATTATTGGTGGTACAGAAAACATAAAATATATTTCCCTCATCATGATATATATTATTCGTAAGCTTTTGACTCCATAAGTTACGAGATATTATTAGTTAAGATGTCGTTCAATGGTTTTGGTAAAAATGCTATTAAGTATTATTAATTGTTTATGTAGTTAGAAGACGAGATGTACCTCAGAAAAGTTGTCTTAGGCCTGTATTACTCTAACATTTATGCGTGGATTAAACATTAAGCGGCACAATCAGGAGCGTAAAAGTGACAAAAAGGTTGTTATGTCAAATAACGTCTTCAGCAGTTACTTTAAATTAAGAGAATATCTACATATTCCAGGACTTGCAACACCACTGTATGTACCAAGTATCTAATGTTAAAACAAATTTACTTTCTCTTTCTACAATAATTTTATCAAGTGAAACTACAAAATTAACTACAACTAACATTCATGGAACAATATCTATTATCTGGAAATCACTTTTTTATAATTGTGCCAGGTTTTTCCACTTATAAAACAAAAATATACCTAATTTCGTGTAAAACTTTGGTATCATTAAAATAAGCATTCCAAAACCTTTAGTTCTAAAATTTAATTTTAACAAATTTTTATATGACTCTTATTTCGTCTAATATATTTTTAATATACAGTATTGTACACATTTACCAGCTTCAGAATACTATCCATCATAACTTTAACAAGGTTCTTTTATACAGTGGGCAGTAAATGTAAAATATATTATGACACTTTTATAAATGACATTTTGTTTTTATAATAGATCATGTTAAACCATATGGGTCTTTTTCCTTTAAGGGCCAGCACAAAAGACCCTAGCCTGCCTATTCAAAACTCAGATCACGCGGTGCTTGCCCGCTGCGCAGCGCTTTGCGCTGCTTGCTCTTTTAGAAAAATATTAACTCGAGCTTGCAAAGTCCAAGCCCAGATCAACTCACCACGCTGAGCTCAGACAGAACTAAAGCAGGTTTCATTACAGGCAAAAGATAAGCGGCGCGCGTTTATCACTGATAAGATTAGACGAGTTTATACTAGAAGTAGTACCTGGACTACTGCCCTACGAACTAATAACACCAAAAAAACGATTAAATGCACTGTCAGTCAGGTATAGTATGTTTGTAAGGTACTGGCCCTTAAACGAAAAAGACCCAGCCATATTTTTAATTGTAAAAAACTAGTTTGTGTTTTGTTTCATCTACTTATGTTAATGTGTACAATTATGATAGTACTAAATGACTGTTCAATATATTTTTGTATATACGATTTGATTAGGATGCTTATTTTACTGCTATACCAAAGCGTTTTTGTAAGTACGAATAAGCCTATATTCATACAATCGACCGTAAGAACTACCATGTATGTATAGTTTCATTGTTTGAAACAACGATAATTATAAGGAACAGAATTTTGTGAAACCTCTTTGTGAACACGTTGTATATATGTGCCTATATTTAGTACATAAAGTAAATGTAATATCTGACTCAAATTTTCAAGGGCATGTATATTAATGCAGTAGATATTACGCTCATGTTATGTTATCCAATATTTCGGTAACTAAGATGTTGTACAAGCATCAGCCACAAAGCAATATCTGGAAGTGCAATGTCAGCCAATACATAACACAACCCGCGCTGGGTATTGCAAAAGGATCTCTCACAGCTGAGGTTTATCAATACCTTTAACATCCTTTCATAATATTTTATGTACTATCGATTTTGCTTAGTTCTCCTAACAGTAAATGAAATATTTCTTTTATTTTTTATATACATTAAAACATTACTTATTTTAATTCATGTTGGTAATTTTAACATTGGTAAATTTCTCATAGGCCTAACTGTTAAAGAATGCTAAATTGTAATACTCGTAGATATTTTTCATGGAACCTAATGTAAGTCTTACTTTAGCAGACATTTAATTATTGTTTTCTTTTTAAATAATAACACAAGGTAGGTGTACGCCAAATTACGTGTTATGAAATAGGCTTTGCTAAATCACATGTAGTGCCATGGCTAGGGTCCAGTAATTGGTTTAAGCTCCATCATATAAACTCTGACAGTATGCAATGGTCGGTGCAATGATTATGAAATTTTAGATGATTTATTTCTTAAAAGTGTTTTCAGATTTTGTAAACCTTACTCTTTTGAGAGCTACTAGACGCTGGTTCCGACGTTCCTATTACTTTTATCGCCTCAAATACTTAATGACGATGTCTAAGTAGCTTCAGAAGACTGTCTCAAATCCCCGGCACATACCTGTACGCCCGGTAACGATGCTTATACCACCTTTCTGGTCAACTTATGACTGATTGCCGCAATCAGGGACGACGCGCTAAGTTTAAAACAGAGAAGTTTGTAGCATACAAGTTTTAAAACTCTGTTTGACTCTTTTTGAAAAGCAAAATCGACGAGCAAGCAACTGAAAGGCTGATTTTAAATGTACTAAGCTAATTTGTGATAAAATAAAGAAAGTAAACATGGAGCCTGTGCCTATATATATTTGACGACTTAATAAAGATATTGCTGCAATATTCAATCATACATTTTGTGTTGAATGTTTTCAATCCTTTAATCTAAAATTTGAATTACGAGCTGCTCACGTCACATCTGGGTTGACTATATTTGGTTTCCCTTGTCGTAATTCGGAACTATTTGCACCCGCAGGTCCCATGAAGGCCAGGTGAGACAGGTATCAAATTTGTTTTTTAAACTGTCCTTCCACCAAATACCCTTTTCTTGGTAGCCTAAGTGTAAGTCTGGAATCGAATGTACTTATTTATCTACCTTGCTGTTAGTTTAAGCTATTTGTACCTATTCTACAATTCATAATATACAAAATTTTGTTTAAAGAAAATGAACGATAACTGTCTTCTCGCGTAATAGTGGTTTTGTCTGTTGCCACTTATGTGGATATTAGCGGTACAATCAGTATTGTTTGAATTTTTATATTATGAATTGTATATGAAGGTGTATGAAGATATATGAATTGTATATTTTATATATGAAGGTTCATTGACTTTTAAACAAACCCTGCCTTTTTAGATTATAATGTCCATTTATAATCCCCCAAATATCACACGAAACAATTTCATATTTCAACTGAGACTGTTTACATATTTCGTATAATTTTCATGTTATTCTTTGGTCTGATGAAGTTTTATTCGTTTACGCTCAGCCAAATCTCATGGAATTTTGAGCGATTACATATTAAAACTTAATTCAATAGTATCTCCGGATTAAGTTTGGTATCTTTCTTTTTATACTAAATTATATTTCTGAACATCTTGGTTGATAAAATCTAAAATTACTTTGTTTTAAATCAAACAATGTTTTACATATTTAACGAGGTTTGCTTTTATTTAGTTTAAATTGTTTGTTAAAAAAAGGTGACACATATAACCGTTTCGCGAGCGTACCTAGTTCTCAGTAACTCCTTAAATTTAAATGTACCAAGAGTAATTTAAATTTTATCATAGAAACCAAACCTATTTATTAAACCCTTAATATTTAAACCTGAAACGAATAAATAAATATTTCTTATACGAAACAAGAAGGTATTCCAGAAATAGTAGAATAGAAGATTTAATGAACCTTCTATGTTGGACACCCCGTCGTCATCTCATTGTAACACAGGCAATGAGATGACGACGGGGTGTCCAACATGGTTAGTCATACTCTCAGCCTTAGAAAGCTGTGTCTCTCGTGATGATATATAATTATAGTGGAACAGTCATGTGAAATTTGAGAGCTCTTGACGTAATATACTCTAGCTTCAGTAATTCAATTATATCATTATTAATCATTCCATAAGTTATTTTGTACTCGTTTCGAAATGAGTTTACATCTAGTATAATAAGGAATACATTAGTTCCTTTTCTATTCAAAATATGATGTAACACGTTTAGTAAATTGCAATATCTTACTTAACTCAGTTATGTAAACTGTCTGAAAAAAGCAGTAGTATTGTTGATTTAAAACTAAACAAATTTTAGAAATTGTTATCTAATGTATACCATTTAGATATATATTATTACATAAATCTTAGGGAACAAATACTTTGTGTACTGCTGTGTACATTGTGGTTAAAAGTATTAATTGATGTGTAGTGCAATTCGGACAAGTTTTGTAAAGCCATACTAAACTCACGCAAATAACATTTTACCACGTGGTATTTAGAGGATTGGGTTTTAAGACTGACATTTCATTCTATTATTTTTTTTTAATTGAATACACAAACCTAGTTGATTTATGGGACATACCTGACTCAACTTGAATGTAATGTGTTATTTCAAATTGTTTTCTAAAGGCATCCGTTAACAAATTGTGTTATAATGGATTGTTTAGATTTATCAGTAAAGAATTGCAACGCCTATACTAAACTTCCTAATGCTCAATAACTGCTAAACAAAATATGTTAAATTTGACGGCCAAAAACATTGCATATTGAATTTTTTTTACTAAATTTAATTTTAAACTAAGTTAAATATTACCACCTTTTTAGCTGCCTTAATGTGCTCAGTAATTATGTTCTTAGAAATAAATGTATTAGAAGAAATAACCCTAACTACTTTAGCTACAATAAAATATTGGTTTTAAATAAAAATATTACATAACATGTTGTTATAAACTTCATTATTTTCATACGTTATATTAATGTTGTAATGTCCAAAACAATGTATTTCACAATATCAATATAATTTCAATAAACATTGAATCACAAAAAGTACTTGCTCCGCCGGGACTCGAACCCGGATCTCTCACTTGCCGGGTGAATGTGCTACCATTACACCACAGAGCGCTTACTTTTTCCGATTCAATTATTTTGTATTTGGCCGTATCTGTCACATATGCGTTTTTTTTAAATAACCAAACTAACATATGATCGGAATTTTTTTAATGTATATATATATATATATATATATATATATATATATATATATATATATATATATACATTTAAACGGATGGTAGTTGTTTTCCTTTTTTTATTTGACGTTCAAAATATTTGATATAAAACTTTTGATAAAAAGTCATACCTTACATACGTACTACTTTCTACGATTCGAATTTTATAACGATTCTACTGTTAGTCATAGTTCCATAGTGCAACTTAAAGGAGTTATAGAATAACAGTTAAAGACACGATAAAGTATAGCAACTAATAAGAAACTTCGTTGTTGGATTTTACGAGCTAACTCCTTCATTGATTTATGAAACTGCTCTAATGTAATCACTCCTTCACTGCCTTGAAAGTATTCGCAAATTGCTTCGTTCGTGAAATGAAGGCAATAAATATGGTAGGACAGTGATAGTGTTGTTAAAATCCTTCCCAAATTCGGATATGTTGCCTTATCACAACAAAGGGTATTCTGTTTCTTGCAAAATAATTAATACTGTATGTGTGCTAATACTTGATACAAAAAATAATCAACGTTTGTGAGTATATGTGGATAAAATTTTATTCATAAATATTAATTACTAATTCATTCAAATGTTTTTATTTATGCGAATATTTAGTACGAATTATTATATTTTTAAGGTTAAGACAGCATTTCCAGATTAGAACGATACATGGATTATGAAATATTTCTATTTTCTTATAATGTTGTAACATCAACGTTTATGAAATAAATAGATCAATAAGAATTTATAAACGTAAAAGAGTTCTATTATACTGCAACTGCATAAATTTAAAATACTAACAATACGGCTACTGACAATAAGTTGCGAAAAAATAACCACTTGTAAACAAATAAAGAATTTTTGTAGATATGAGTTTTTGAATCGTACTTGATAATAAAATACATTCTTTACAAAATCTGTAAAAAGCTATGCTAATGTTTTGAAATTTATATTTATAGTTACATGTCAGTAAAAGTATAATGAATTTGCCATAATTGTTGTAAGCACAACAGACATTGTAAATTAAAATGAATACAGAAAATTTAAACTTTAAGTCTATAATATACATTCCACTAGTAAACTGAACAATAAAGTAAGTTAATAGTTCCACGTAATGTCTCAAATATAAGAAATTGCCGGTACGAAGCAAAGGTAGACTTTTTCATTTAGATAAATCCCAAATGCCTAACAACGTCAAAGTCAGCAAGTTCCAGGTAAGGTTGTTAAAACAACTCAGTTTGCTCATTAACGCAACGCAGTTTAACTGAAACTTTTGCTTTCACTCCTACGCGCTACGGATCCATTAGAAAACTTTCTAATTTTGTGCCATTTTAAATAACCGGTTAGATGCAATTAGGTGTATTGTCCTCAATTTTCATTATATGTTCTGTCGATATTATTGAAAATTTTAGCAACTAAATTGAAGAAAATAAAATTGGTTAGGAATATTTGGTATGTATAACAAACTGAATTTTATTTGTTGTTTTTAAGTACAAAGAGGAAAGCTTGAAAAAATACGGCATTTTTACTAAATTTTTATTTATATTTTAAAATTTAAATTAATACAAAAGTTTCCCAGTATTGTGTTAAGATTTTGGACTGAAATAATGTTGCTGAAAAAGGAATAACATTGCGATCAAAAGCATTTTATATATATATATATATATATATATATATATATATATATATATATATATATATATATATATATATTATTATACATCATGGAGTACATAGGAGTTTCTCAGAATGTTCAATTAATAAAAAATGAAGGTTTATTTTTAATGTTGATTTTTATATCTTGTAATATTTTTTTCAGGTAGTAATCCTAAATGTTTTTATTAATATACAATAAAAGTATAAAAAAATCAAACACTTTTATTTTTTTAATTTCTAGCCGATTCATTGAAAACTTGTTGATAATATAGTACATTTAAGCTATAGTACAAATAACTAAAACAAGTTAATAACATTTTAACTTTATGGTATAAGTTAGGTATTAACATTGTCTTCTAGATCTATATTTTTAAACATTTACAGTTAAAAGGACATTAAAAATTACACTACTGCTTATTTGTTTTTTTAAGGAAAAAATAATATTAATATTTAAGAAAATTTTGTTCAGAAATTGGTGCATTAGTTCAAAAGCACAGTCGACCGAATTTTTATCTAGCATGTTTCTACAATTTGTGCTCGAGAAAAGCATCCACAATGACAACCCCTATGCTGAACATCAAGCAGGTTCTGGGTATATTCGAACCCATTTCTTTTCCTTCTTTTCTTCTTTCTGTTCAATATCTCTTTATGCAATATTACGACCCCAAACTGGCGAAAAGCATATGATGCAACCCTCGACCGGTTTTGTTATACTTTTTGTAACATATAACGATGGCAAATGTCCGAGATTCTGTTTTATTTTCAAACCTTCCATCTTCGATAGTAAACTTTAATCAATGAGTTCTCCAATGCTACAAAGGGAGCCTTGTGTGAAATATTTACCACCGTACGTTTTACTTCATTTGGTAAGGTAAATGAAATGTAAACAGCGTTAAAAATAATGTTTATTCCATAGACAATTGAGCCGGGGCTCAGTTTCGGACAATTTTGTCTATTATTTTTTCCCACCTCGGCCACTCTTGTCAGTCGGTGGGGGAGTCACTCCGTCAGAGTATTGATTTTCTGCCTGGTTGGACTGATTGGTTGAGGTCAGCTGGTTGACCTTGACTAGTTTACCGACCAGCTGTTTTCGACCGCTGTTCACCGGCACCGGCTACTCGGAGCGGAGCGGTCAGACACGTTCGGAGAAGCTACGGTTTTTTCTGGCTGTTCTCTGCTCTTCCCGTTTCCCCATGGCTGGCTAACTCCACTACTTTCGGCAGGGTCCCCGTGAGTGCCGTCAACAGAATGGTGCGGCGAGTCTGCCCAATGGTAACAACACTGAAACAAACATTGCCCGCGCCCTGCCAGCGCTTCTGTACCGGCATCCAACCGGAGTGTATGTGCTCCTATTCATTTCATCTGGAACAAGGTTGGATCCAAAATGTTTTTTTACTTTTCTTATACTGAACTTGCGAGGATTGGGGTGTATAGAGAGCGCTGCCAGATATTATGTCTGGAGGAGGGCTAGTATGTAACTAGTAATTAACTAGTTAACTAGTATGTATTTAGTTCAGTGACATGATCTGAAGGGGATTCATCTTTCGGATTCGATTCGTGAGAGGCAACTAAGCCCCCGCCTCCTTCGAAAATTGGCTTTAAATTTTTTTTTTTTTTTTTTAAACAAAAATCTTTTAAAAATTAAAAATTACTTTTTAAAAATAGAGACCTAGAAATTCTACAACCTTTTCCCTTTCCTCAGTTCATAATACTTACCAGTTAAAAATTTACTACTGCCGTACCTGATATATGTTATTTATATAGACCAAATTTCTATTTATTGTGTTATTAATATTATATTATTTATTTATTATTGTTATTTGTCATTATTGGAATTATTCTATTTATTGTTGTTATTTAGTTTTTAAGTTACGCGGTGCACCGTGGTGCTGCAGTTAACTGTATTTTGTATAAAAAATTTCGCCACCTCTTTAATTATAAATTATGTTCTCGAAATCTTGTCTCTCTTTGTCTCTCTTCCCACTAGTGGCATGTGATTTTTTTTATGGTTTGCTCCGAGTTTGGGAGGGGCGCGCTTCCGAGGCCTCCTGTCTATTTTCGCTAACTCGGGACACAATGTATTCACTATAAATGTAAAAAAAATGAATGTAATAAAGAATGTTTACATGGAATAGTTGATTACGTTATACATGTTCTTGTAATTGATATTTTAAAACCCCATTCTTGAGACCAAGATTGGGTTTTCGCTATTAAAGACCAGTGGGGCATAGCCTGGAGGAATTTCTGAAATAAAAATAGACCTATATTCATCTCAGGGACAAAAAGAATTTCCATGTAGAATATGTTCAGTACAGTCTGTTTAAAAGTTTCGCATGAAAGCATAACAAAAAACAAAGCATTTATAATATTATTTGGTTTGCTTATACCTAAATTTTCCTATCAAATAGCAGCTATGCATTTTCTTCAAGGGAGCTTTCCATTAAATACTTTACAAATGTCTTTTTTAGATTAAATCAAGATCCAGATTCAACTTGTTGAGGTTAGTTTCCTATCAACTTAGTTTGGCCAACTCCAGTTATTGGCTACAGATACAGACGAGTTGGGAGGAGTTGAGAACAGTGAAGTAGTCAGTCGACTTAGCAACAAGGTCTTTGTTAAATCTATACTTATACTATCCTACTACTTTCCTTGTCCTGAACAAAATGTATATTTACCCAGACTTTGGAAGGTAACAAATTTGAATTTAAATTGTTACATCTTCATTGTTAACGTATTATCAGAAACATTTATCTATTATTATAGTTGTAAACATGCCCCCTTTTTTATGATATGTAATATTTTTAACATGTTTCAAAACATTTATGCGTTTTGATAATGTTTTAGCTTTTTCTAGTTAACAACCTATGAATTATCTATATAGTCATATATGGTTATTTTAGATTAATATTAATCTATATGAAATGATTATTATAATTCTCCTTGGATAAATTGTACTTATTTTACTATCTTTGTATTATTATTAATTGCTAAAAGTGACTGTACATATACATTTCTCAAAATCAAAATTTGAAATGTAACATTGATGAATAAAGAATATCTTCAAAAAAAGACAAGTTAACCACACACGTACCATTGATCATAGTTCGTGTGTATACTACGGCTCATATCACGATGTAATAACGTAGCCATTGTTAGTAGATGATGATGCTAATTTATACAATATTAAAACCACCTGTAGTCATGCTTAATGTATTATTTCCAGAGGCCAAATTTCGTTTTGGATGGTCTCTGCTAATGATATTGTGTAACACCTACAACATAATTTAAATGGATGAGCGTTGGTAAATTGAGTTGATAGAAAATTTTATTTCCATCCAAGCGTTTGTTAGCTCAAGGTATCAAAATGATAGAATATTATGGATTTGAATTTTTCCACGAAGCTAATGGTCTATATATTTAAAATCGAGTTAGAATATGGTAATTGCTGGAATCTGGCTAAGTGTCAGTGAAAATTTTCACATTGTTTGTATGTTCATAAAAGATGCCAATAAGAAACTTGTAAGATAGGTACATTAAAAAAAACTGAGTACAATCATGTGTCATTTTAATATTTTACTTAGTAACGCCTGTAGCTTTAAATTTAAATGTTGCATTTAGACTCAACGAAGTCTGTTATGTGATACATATTGTGACGTACTAGAATAACAAATATCTTTCTAATTACCAAGGTCAATTTGTTGTGATTAATGCTCGTGTTATAAGGAATTAAAATTTAGTTCCGATTTAAAATTGCAATTAGCTGAAAGTATTTATTAAGTTAGAAATGCTAATTGGTAACTCAAATAAGTATTGACGTAATTATAATTTTCTCAAACGTACACTTGTCTCACAGAAAAATAGCATAATTACTGAATTTGTCACTAGTTTATATTTTAAAATAAAAACATTGAGCATGATAACTTTAAGATCTTAAATGAATTTTAAAGAAATATTTTAATTATTAAGTTCACATTTATATTAAAGCAATATTTAATTTTAATTTTTCTATGTTATTTTTATAAAATAAAACCCATAATTATCCAATAATTTTAATTTATTTACACGACGCCTTTCAACATCAAACATGCCATCTTCAGGTGTGAATTAACAGTTTTAAATAATAAAAATATATTATAATTCAAAATAATTATCAGCATTTTGTTATAAATATATAATTATATGTAAGACGTTATTCCGTTATGAACAATAATCATATATATTTATGTACGTTTAGTATAGAAGTGTTTTAGACATATAATTACGTACTTACTTAGAAATATTAGGGTAAACGTATAAAATAGTAAACGTACTTACTTTACTACTCTATAATTATAAATATGTAATTGGATCTAACAGCGTTTTCAGATCCAATTATATATTTATAATCATATAGTAGTAAAGCTACTTTACGAAAATCTTCAACACATTTATATTGAAATAAAATTACTAATTGGCCGTATCTATTTGTTATACCTATATAAATATCCGTTTTTTTATTTAAATGGTACAGTGTAGTACACAGAAACAATTTTTACATGTATAAAGGCTTTACTAAAAAAGGATATTTACATATTATTAATTTGTATGGAATGATCACGGAATTGGATCGAACATTTGAAGTGCCGATTGCGTCATTTATCTCTGTAATATAAACCTCTTAACATGGTTTACACGTGATCTATACCTAAGTATAATAATGTTGTCGAACTTTTTGTAAACCATCATCCATTTTATGTGAAGAGTCACTATATATCCAAACAAATATTTCTTATGCCTATTAAGTATTTACAAAAAATCACATTCTACGATGAAAACTTTTGAAAATGTTAAAAAAGTGTATTTTAAGGGTGTTAACCTTGAGGTCGTATTTGCGACTTTTTTCTGGTAAAAGAGACCGATAGTTTGATATACTTCCCTACCTATGCTCTAATTTACGATTTCCTTCAAACCCATTGCGGGCTGTCCCTCTGATCAGGAGGAAACTAATGAGAGGATTAGTAAATATGTGCAGAGTGTTATTTATTTCGCTGTATTTGTTCACAAAATATTAAACCGATGCAGAACTATGTGAACAACCGTATAAAAGGATATGCCTTTACTGAATGAATAATTTATCAAAGAATAGTTAAAACCATAAAATATGTAGCCATGAAATTCGGTCCGTAGATTTATCTAATTCCTTAAAGGCACACCGATGAAAGATTTTTTTTACTCAAAGCATAAATGTCCATTGGTATTTAATATTTCTGCAAACATATTCAATTAATAACATATTTCTTTAAATATGGTCACTGGTTCAATGTACATAAATTCACTCATTACAGCGTTTAAGACATAAATATTTCAAACATAATATTATTTCAAATATTTGATTAGTAATTAGTGAAATATTTTGGAAGAAATTTTTAAATTACTTTTTAAATTGATACTTTTCAGCTCAACAATTTCGTGTAGTATATTGCCTTCGCTTTCTTTAAGATTTCCATTTTACCTCTTGCTGTCAGTTATCTTAATATGGCAGAAATCTGCTAGGTATTTAAAAAAATTATATTTTTTAGATATGCCATTTACGTGTAAAGTTTTATTCCTATTTTGCCATTTTTCAAACAGGATAGGGAAATCCAAATATATATGAATACGCTATATTTACAATCAAAGGGTAAGCTTTATTACATGTTGAAGCATTCCTATGGGTACGTACATACATATAGGCCTATTACTTTAAATAATCGTTACCGTATGAGATACAACTTTACATTAAGAAGCACCGGTGCTAAATGACATCATAAACAGTAACGTAGGACACCTGTGAGACCATCTGTCATCGTTATGTGTCTGTGGATTACACTCAGTGCTGTGTGTGCTATGCAGACATGTTCTTGTACGGCTTATGACACAACCCTCAGGATTCTCTCAATATTCATAAGAAGTACTTGAAGAATTAGTCATTTCACTTCTTATGTATATATTTATATTCATCAGTATATTGGAATCTACAGACAACGTGACTATTATGACGTATTATAAGTTTTAATCAGGAGAATGAAATACAAATTCACAAAAATCTTATTCACTATGATATACATAATAATGTATATATATCTAATTTTTACTTTACCAATAAATCTAAATATTTAGTAATTGTTCTATTAACAATTATTATTAAAATGTGTAAATAGCCTGAAAATTCATATCATTAATATTTTTCAATACAAAGTACACATCAGTATTTATCACTTGAAAATGAAAAATATTACCATTGAAAATGTACAGAATATTATCAAGTGTTTTAATAGTTTTTTGGAAAATTACACATGAGTTTGGAAATTTAAACACACATTTAAACGGGAAGGCCCTAACAAAATGTTATTTTTTGCAATTTGTTGTAACGATATCATTATTTTCAGGCAAATATAAAATAGGATATATACGCAATTCCAACGTGACAAAAGGTTCATTTTTGTTCTTCACTCTATATTACCATCTACATTTATAAATAGGGCAACTACAATAGTTTAAAAATGTTATTAATATTTGAGTGGTAATAGGATTTCTAAATATATATTAGTTTATCATAGTTAGTTGGGTTGTTTTATTGCTCCGATTTATTTTCCTAAATTTCATCGCTAAACCATTTGTAACAAATTAACTAAAAGTAGCCTATGTAAAGTTTTAAAGGTATATTAATCACGTTACAAAGAATTACAGGCTTTTAATATACGTTACAACATTATAACGATTTTCTCCGCTAGGTTCAATAAAAAACGCTTAACAGTTGCATATGTGAAATCATTTGAATTATTATGAAGTTAAATAAAAAATGTCTTTAATTTGACTATTATGGTGTATAATCTTTGTCATAAAAGAGTGGAGGTAGGGCTGTGAAGCCCTCTGTACCACTCAACTTCATATCATGTACAGTAACTTGACAATAATTGAATACAGACACATGTAAATTCCTAATATAATTTACTTTACAATAAAATGTAAATAAATGTATTAATTTACATAAAATAGAGCTCTACGAAATACATTTATGTTACAAAAGGGAATAAATTCTTTTACTAGTAGTCTCCGTTACCATATTATATGAAGAAACTTTTTACACCAAACGATATATAAATATTGGGTATTTAATTTACAAATAATCTTGGCATATAAAACAATAAATCGTGAAATATGATTATTTTAATAATATACGTGGTTTTACCTTCTAATAATAGATCAAAATATCAAAATATTATTCATATTGCTTTAAGAAACATATTTTACAATCCCCCCCCCCCCACCCCCCCCCCCCCCCACCCCCCCCCCCCCCCACCCCCCCCCCCCCCCACCCCCCCCCCCCCCCACCCCCCCCCCCCCCCACCCCCCCATTAAGGAGAAAACCTAAAACTTCTTTAAAATAAAATAAATATTTTTTTAGTGTAGAAACCAACTTTTTATATCGAGTTTACATAATAATATATAAGGGAGACATTTGCAAATAAATTATAAACAGCCCTATTAAGCAAAACATGGAAGAACTATGAAGTACCTAATGATTAAATATTGTTTAATATTTTATACTTCTACATTAATATCTAGAAACCATTAAAATTTGTCTTTTATGCTGTGGCGAGCTAACTGATGTCTTTAAAAAATATTTCAATATTTCATCACAGGGATTTCGACAGTTAAGCGAATTTTATAATAACAAAATAATGATTCAGTAGTTTTTGTTTTAAAAGTCTATATTTCTATATAGCGCAAGATGTATTAAAACGTTTTGTTCAAACTCTCAAGATACTAGCAATGATCTGTTGCTTTTTCTTTAAAATAATGAATTATTTTTTTAAATACATAATTTTATGTATATGATAATCGGCAAAATTATGACATTATTAAAAGGTTTTTACATTATGATGATCTAACTGATATATTTTGGATCACATTTTATCACAGGAAACCTCACAGACACAGGATATTAGCAGTTATTTGGGCTAAAAAATAAAATTATTACATTTCATAAAAGGAGATTTTTTCGTGAAATTAAAAAATACCTTTAATGAATTTGGTTAATATCATTATCAAAATTGTTTTAATGAGTAATTAGTCTTAAGATTTTTTAGCAAACTTCAAAAAATACCTTTAATGAATTTGATTATAACAGTATCAAAAATTGTTTTTATGAGTAATTAGTCTTAATTTATCTTAGTATAAAAATTACGTAGTATATATTCTGAAACGTAATTATTGTTTACAATGAATATAAATTCTGAAATAATACACAATTGTTTTCCAAAATATTTCCCAACATTTATTACTTTATTTTCATTAGAAGAATCTAGAGCGAGATTATCTAATTTAAAAACTCACTTCGTCTTTGTACTATAAATTAAATATATTGAGGCTCATCGCCTGACAATTAAATCATTATATCTACAGATACAACTCTATGTTTTATTCTCACAGCAATCACGGTTACTCTTTAGCTGGATTCAAGCTATGGTATCAAATCCACCCAGCTCTGAGGCGATGAAACAAAGAGCTGAATGTACAACGAAATTTATTGTTATAACCTTATGCTGCAGTAGATCACATTTGTTATTTAAATAGATAAATATCACTAAAGTATTCCAGTAATGCTCCAACTTACAGTTCACTAGGTTAAGCTAATAAAAAAACTCAAGTATAGTAAATGCATTTAGGCTAATATTTTAGTGTTCCTCGTAATATGTATAAAATTAAATTTAAAAAAGTATCATAATGAATAAAAAAATACAAATATAAGTATCGATATCTATGTTTGCAATCAAATAAACATTTCCATATTGTTTAGCAAATTCTTTTATGTACAAATGAGTGTCGTAATTTGAAATATTGTGACAAGAAACTGGAATATGTAATTTTCAAATTCATATAACAACAATTTATATGAGCGGCCACCTCGACATTTGCCGGTTAAATGACAATGATCTCTTACTTTATTATATCTCTTATCTTTCCAATTATCAGGAGTAAAACAATACTGAATTAACCCAACATCATAAGCAGACCATTCACAAATATGACAAACTTTTGCATTTTGGTATGAAATTTCTTCTTCTTCAGTCAATTTCATAGGTTTCCTATTCTTTGTATTATACTTTTTCGCTATATATTTCGATAATTTATTGAACTCTTTGAACAATTTGTAAGAACATTGGGCAAATCTTCTTCATTTTATTCACTATAACATATCAGTTTGTACATGTGATTGGTTACATTCGACACTAAATATAATGGGAATCCATAAGGAATGTGTTTCTGAATCTTGGTTGTAGTCGATCTTTGTGGATTGTTCTTGCATGTTAGAATTTTTGTCTAATATTCTTTCAAAATCCATATAAATAATATAAATATGATTAAAATTCTTTTTATAATTAGTAAAATTTAGTTTTTTAACCTGGAAATGGCAGAATTGGCCTTCTAGCTTCATGTTTTTTAAACATTTCCAAATGATCTGTTAAATCTCCCGATTTTTAGAAATGGCTTAAACACCTTCTACAAAGATTTTTTTACATTTAGATAATTGAGAACTCACTAATCAACTTAAATCGGTTATCAAAATTTAATGAGATGTTACCTAATTTTTTACAAACAGTGTAATTTAACAAATTTAACAAAATTTCTATCTCAGCGTCATATACTTCTGAAATTTGTAACGGAAAAATATGTAGTTTCTCGCAATACCTGTATATATTTACTATGGAAATTTTTGGATATTTATACTTGGAATTGTAGCTTAGTTTTTCAAATAATTGTATATCTTTTTAATACATTGGACAGTCGAATCCAAAAAGATATTTCATCATTGAAGAATTTTTTATATTTTTTTTGCTCTTTCAACATTCTTTTTCAATAGCACAATCGGATAGAATAAATAAAACAGAAATTATCTTTATTTTTGATATTTTCACAAGATTTTTTTACCTTTATCTCTTGTGGTAAATCGTTATATGATCCAGCATTCATTATTTCGTGTTTGTTAAGGCTCAAAACTAATTGTTTACATTTCTTTTAAATGTCCATATAGAACCTCTATTTGTGTGATTTCTTTGTTCTATATGTGAAAATGCATTAAACTGCTTAGTAATAAAGTCGTTTACGTGAAAGATATCATCCGATTTTATAGTAAAATACATTGGACAACTTTGTGTTTTACTGTTCACTAAAATTTCGTTCGTATTCACGTTCTAAGGATAGATAACCTTTCACATTTATCACAGTTTCTTGAAATTTTTCTAATAAACTTTTAATTTCTAGGCCCACAATTGAAAGATATTTGTAAAATTTAAGATATTTATGAAATTTTCTTTTAAAATTTGTTAAAATAGACCATGTATAAAGGATAAAACTTCGACATTAATCACATTTTCAACAGGTTTTTCTTTAGGAGTTTTATCTATTTGCTCAATGATTTTAGACTTGTTTTTATCGTTAGTTTCAATAGATAATTTTTTGGCGATTGAATGAATTTTTTCGTCATTAAATAGATTAAGATCTTTCTTTTAAACTTCGAAATTTTTCTTTAAGTCTCTTAATTTCTCAATATTGTACATATTTTCGTGTCCGTCAATTTGGTTTTCTCAAGCCATTTTCATCAAATAATTTAAGCTCCCTCCTTTTCAGGCGATTTTTGTATTTGTAATGTCTGGTATAATAATGTTCAAAAACTTTTATTTTTTGCAGTATGGACATGTTATTTTACTTCACTACATTGTTCTATTTATAAAGGAAAAATTTCTTACCTAAGACTTTGAAAATGTCCTGATATTTTAATAAATTTGACAGAAATCAGCAGAAATTTCTAGTGAAACAGCGATTGATTTTTCTATTTATTATTGAAAAATCTGTAAACTAAGACTTAAAATTATTGGAAAAATAGTAAAGGTATAATACAAAATAGGCACTTTTATTACACTATTGGTTTGTAGGAGGCTATTTAAATACTTTATACTACTTTTTTAATAATTTTTTCATATACATTTCGAACATTTTACATTGTACTTGAGATATTTCGTATTAAATGACACTGTTACAAGAATTGAATAAGGTTGGTGATTTAAAGTTCAAAATAATATAGGAGATTAATTGATTTAGAGGAAAATAAGAAATATAAAATCATGAATTTGGATAAAATTAAAGATAAATTCGGGTTTACAATAATTGCAAGGGTGGGGGGAAGATTGTATAAAGTACACTTGCCGAACATATTTTGACTGTTTTGGATGAAAAAAATGATTAAAGAATTGAAAAAAATTATATAATTACACTTGATTGTAACTGGAAAATATACAGTAAAAGACAAAGGATGTGTTACGATTAACCTTGTAGAATAAAGATTTCTCATTTAAGATTTAGAAGATTTTTTAGCTTAATAAATTAGAAGAAAACAGCTATAGATTCGTTTGTTTTTTCATTCGTGATTTACAGATTCGTTTATGGTTGAATGGACAGTATTTTACATAGATTTTTTTACTGTCCCAAAAGTGAACTAGAACCCCAAAATTTATATACACTTAAAAATTGTACTATGGTATTGGGAACAGTCTTGTAAATATTTAGATATTATAGTTCGTAGTTTTATATAGTATTATTTGTACTATTATTGTCTACTTTTATTGAGAAAATGTTAACCGAATATAGTGCAAAGGCTTCTTATAAGATAACAGTTCAAAAGATGTAGAAATAGAATAATTTGGTCAAAAATAGTCTTTCCATAATATTATAAAAGTTACGTTGGACACATTATCATTAACTATAATTATTTTGTGTCCTTTATTGCAAGGAGCATTAGGATCACAAGGAATTGAATCGTATTCAACAACCTTAACTCTATTCATCTCATACGTGATTATATTTGACAACATTTATTTTCTCGAAATTTTTGTGCAAGTGTGAACTCTAAATATGAATTTATTTACATACAAAATAACTGACGAAAACCGTGTTGTAATTATTAAAAAATAAATTTGGCCTATTAATGCTATCTTATTAGTTTATTTTATTTATCCAGTTTTGAGAACTAATCCGATACTACGGAACTTTAACCTTAACATCGGTGTTACTACACAACAACATATTAATTAACTGAACGAATAATATATTTTTTAGGGATCTTCATCGAAGAATACTAAGCCTGTAGATTGCAAATGGTTTAGATGTCGTACTTAAACTTGGCTTTAAACAGCCAAATAACCAAGTCACAAAACTTAAAAATGTTTTGACCTGGCATAAAACATTGAAAGATCGTAGAACATTGTAGTATCAAAGAGGTAAATACCTAGATGTCCGAATATCCCATATCAGAAGCCTACTTCTGTCAAAAGACAACTATTTTAAGATGTATAACAGTCTTTAAATTTATTTAAAACGTTAGATAGCATATAAACATCGTCTTTTACACGAAAAAACTTAATACTTTTATGGAAAAAACTACAGTTGAAAATACATTGTTAATGACAATGTTTACGTGCTTCTTTATGTATAAATTGAAAAATATTTTAAATATATAGCAACATTTAGAGCTGGAATTTGTATATTAATATAAAAAGGCTATCCAGCGAACTTTCTCTAGCGTAGAACAGCATACAGATTGTCTTAAAAGGGAGTCTTCGTAATAGTCTTGATTTCAGTTTTAGGACATGTTATAAGGTAGATAAGTGCTTAGCTAATCACTGAAATCTAAAAACTGCGTGAAACTAAAGGTTGGTGCTTTCCAAATTTATATACTATAAGTATAAACTAATTGAAAATAGCGGTAAAATTATTTATGCTTACAGAATGAAACAATTTTTACACAGACCATTTGATTACCTTGGACAGACTCTTTCAATTGGTTTCACAACTTTAGAGACTAAGGTGGGATTTTTTTAGTTATTTCACCTACCAGTGAAATAGCTTAGTAGTATCCAAGAGGGAATTACTAAATAAGAATATGTCTATATTCATTTTAGGTCCATAAGAATTTTCTTGTAATTCCAGTACAATCGCATGAATATTTTTACGCGTACAACGAAAAAAAGACCCTTGTGTGATTATAGCACTATAAGTAAATACCCGCGGCTTGGCCTAAAATTTTAATGCAAACTTTCCATGTATTTTGTTTGAATAGTTCCAATGATTTCAGTAAAACTTTAAATGTTTTTAGATCAACACAGAGGATCTCTAAAGTCGATGTTAGTGAAAAGACTTGTGGTACAATATGATATTTAAATTGGAATTTGTCATTTATCGTTCATCAGATACTCATTGTGCATTGTCTATGATTAAGAGGACCATAAATTAAGCAAAAAAGATAGTAATTAATGTATAATGCTATAGTAATGCTATAGTATAATAATAGTATGTATAGTACAAATGCTTGGATCGTTTATACGTGAGAACAAAAATCAATAAACAAAAGGCACTTTTATCGTTTATGATATTATAGGAATAAAAGAAAGAAACCATTCAAAACTCGTTCTATTCTTATATTTTCCTTCGTTAAACATAATTTCAAAATAACTGAACAACTTTTATTAAATTAAATCGTCACACGTATCAGTTCTTTTAAAAATATTAGGCAAAATGGATTACAAGCATGCGTTTTTATTTGAACTATTTTCATCTTCCTCAGAACTACTCGGATAAATTTTACTTTACGTGTTTTACCTTGGATTTAAATCACTGTATAAGTTATGAATGAATGATGCGTCCAGGAGTGAGATAGGTCAGAGTTTAAAGGCTTTAAGTTCTTAAAAAAACCATCATCCAAGTTACATGTAAAAACTTAAAGGTATGATAATTTTATTTGTATTTTATTGCTCTGCAAATCCTTTGAAGGGAAGAAATGGAATAGGTACTAGAGATGTATTTTACTCCCCACGACTATTTAAATGAAATGATAATGCGATATTGTAAAAGCTAATTGAATAATAATACATGATACGTTATATCTTGGCAATGAACACCAGATAGGGGAGCCGCGGTGAACCAAACAGAAACATAGGACACCTGTGCGGCCATTTGTCTCTGTTATGTAGTCTGTGGGGGTACATACATTAATATTGTTCTTACCTACTATGTTAAACAAATTGTCGTAACTACAAGTATAGCAAACATCGAAATGACTGTGCACCACCAGTAGATTATTTTACTAATACTCTTTCAATCTTCTATAATCTTCAATATTATAGTACTAAATATCTGTAGGGTTGTTACAAAGCTTGCCAACTCCATTAAAAAAAAATTTATAGTATTGGCGGAAAAACTGTTATATACCTGTACTTCCACGCAAGGTGTATCAGTATTTACAACACTATAAAAAAATTTAACAAAGAATAAGGAGGTAGTTGAATTTATTATAAGTCTCTGGAGATTTACATTTTTGTTACCAAAATGGTTGCTGGTAGTTTAGTTGAAATAGTTTATACAAAAATATAATTTCAGTATCAAGGCTAGTCTTACATTAATGTTTTTCAGGTTAAAAAATAAAAGTTAAAATATGGAAGTAAAATATGAATATTATTTTGCAAATATTTTAAAGAGGCTTCCAAAGTAATATCGGGTTCATATTTCTAAGGAATTTATTGTTGTAAATCATAAAACATAAAATAAAACTATTTTCAATAATTAAAAATTAATTCATTAATTCCAATAGCTAAGACTTACATTTTTGGCAGGGTTGAGTACTACCTCATTGACTTCCTTGTCTGCACAATCTCGCAGACTATATATTATTCAAGCTCTCTCATCCAAAACTTGGATGTTCAGGCAATATTTCATTACTACTTATCACTTCTCTATATTACTTCAGACTTAATAATGTAATCCAATTTTTCGTAGAATTTTTTACTAAATACCGCACATCCTTAATATTTATTCGTTTCCCTTTGACTACAATCTTAAGTTAGGTATTTTTTATATACCGTACTTTTCTAAGGTCACATGACACTTAAACTGTTCTATATTTCTAGGCTGTTATTTTGATTACCACTGACTGTAACTGATTTTGTTTGTTGGTTAAAAATAATTTGTACTACTTACGATTTCTTTAAATGAAGATTGTTCTGTTCTTTAACACAATCTTTAGTTTCATACTTCCAGTTCCTGTTGATCCAATCTTTTTCTAGAAGTTTTACTGTACATGCTTTTTCAACCGTGAATGATATTCTTGAATTCTATGATAGGCCACATACGCTGGTTTAATATTTCGACACGATATTTATACGATATTTCGGTAAAAGATATTCTAACTCGAGCCATATCAAATTACTTCTGGTCTAAGATTTTTCCGGTAACAATATCGGTAAATTAATGAAAGAAATAGAATCATACCTATACAATTTTATTTTTTAATGACAGCTCCTAATAGGCAATTCAATTAAAAATAAAATATAATTATTTCAGATGGTGGAACCAATTTTGGACTTTAACTTCCAGTGACCTTTGTTAATATGGGTTTTATCGATGTTTAATTTATGTGGAACAGTCATGTGAATTTTAATCTTTCTAACATAACTGAATGTTAAATATATCAAAACATTTTCTTGACTGTCACACCTCACGTAAATCACTATGGAGAGTTTATCTGAAGGATTATTTATTTTATAAGAGTGGAAGGTAGGAGTTTTATTTTAATTTAAATGCTAGGACTTCAGAGAAAATTAAATTAAAAATAAAGTTTCTCTAGGGTTTCGAAGCTATTCAAACACCAATGGATCCAAAGGAAAATGGTATTATTTTTTGTTAAGAGTATGTCAGGTTTATCGTTGTAGGACGACTTGATATTTAAAATAAAAACTAAGTTTTGTGTACATTTCCAGCCCTTCTTATACCCAGATGGGTTGTTTATCTTAATAAACTAACTTACATTAGTCTGCTAAGAGCATAACAGAAGTGTGTGTCAAATTTCATCTTTCTATACCATCGATAATCGAAAACAATATAAACTTTTTTTAGGGGTTTAAACCCCATTCAATACTTAATAAAAACTTGATGATTATTGGTAATAATTAGTAACTTACCACTTCAAACTGTTTAAATATGTATAATTATATTGTTTCTATTATAACTGAATTTAATTTCCGATGATTAGGGTCAAAAATGGATGAAATGGATGAAACACCAGAGAAAGCACGTTATATCGTGTCACGTACGCCCATATACTGCAATGTCATGACCCCGGCTGTAAACCTCGATATCCAGCTAACTCTCTTCTCAAAAAGTGTATTTATTTAGTCAACTTTTTAAATATAAAAATTTTTTTTTAAATAATGTTAAAGAAATATGGTTTTCGATTGCTTTTTTTTTTAATATTTTAAACGACACAAATTAGTTTTAAGTGAACAACATACTTAATAATATAATAAACCCGGTGTAGAGTTTGTTTATTCTCTCTTCTCGACTGATTGGAAATATAAAAAAATCCTGCAGTAATTGTCTCATTATTGTATCTTATTTGCAATAAAAGTTTTGATACAAACAACTTTTACAATAATTTTCCTGTATTTATAGTATGATAACACATAAGTTGCTTTGCCACGGATGCTTCTAACAGAGACGTCTTAAGCTTATCTTTTTATGTCTTTTTATGAAATGTCTGGATCTTAAAACTACTAAGCATATGTCAAAACACGCGTTTATGTAATCTAAAAAAAATACTGCTCAATCGATACTGTTCCATAAAGAAGCTATGGTAACAACATAAAAAATTGGGTATCCTTAAATTCTCATATCCCCTACATTGGTAAGCATTTACAAAAAAGTAACTGGTTATTAGCAGCTTCACAAGTAAGTTCCAAAGTCAAAGTCCTTATATTACTATTAAATGCACTTATGATGTAATGCGATTTGAGTTTTAAATTTTTTTAACGTAACTAGGCATACATAAAGTAAACATTATTTAAATTATTAAGGTTAGTTTGATCAAAACATAACGTGACTCTTAGATCATGTTTTGCTAGTGTAGGAGCATATCTGGTCGGGATTATTAAATATATATTACGCCATAACTGAGTGTGCACTACAGCGATCATAAAGTACGATCATGAAATAGATTTTCAGAATACTATTTCGGTAAAAAGCGTCCACTTCCCACTATTGCAATATACGTTTCCGATGAAGAAAATGTAGTCTTAGTACATTTTTTCCCAGTACATTCTTAGTAAATTCTTCTTAGTACATTCTTTCTCAACGTCTATATCCATACGTAGGAAAGAGACGTCTATTACGGTCTAGGGGCTAGACCTACCTAATTCCTATCTACTTTGGTATAAGGAAGATGTGTATATTCAACATTCCAAAATAATAGTTTATAAGGTTAGACATTGAAAAAGTTATGTTTAATTTCAATCTGAAAGATGATTTCTTGCTTTACACTACTCATCAAGCTCTGCATACCTGATACTTTATAAAATATTATTACATACAGATGTTTCGGCCGATTTGTTGTACTTTAGCTAAAAGTGTCCACAGCTATTATTGAAAGTTATATTCGGCTTATAAAAACATAAATAATTATTTTTCTACATAACAAAATATTTCGCGTCATTTATTCCTCAGATATCAATGTATATGTTACAAAAACAAACAGCCGAATTATTTCAACCGTTCTCAGAGTTAGAAATTAGCAACACATTTTGAAATTCATTGTATTCATACTATTGTGGCTTCTAATAACTTGTTATATTCATTTAAGTCTAATATTTGCATTTATATTTAAAAGTACTTATTTAAACAGGGCATTTACTATGTTTATGGACAATTACAAAAACCTGTTTAAGGTACTCCCGAATAGCACTGAAAGCATGTGTTTCAACATAGATGTAAAATTTTTCTAACTGTCCATAATTCATATCTTCAAATGATTACCATTTAAGGCAGATTAAAGCATGGGGAAGAGCGTGCAGTCCGTAATGGTGAGCTCAGGATGATCATATACTAAAATTGTGCTATATTTTTTCCCGACCACGAGCATCTTATGTGCTACTACATTGTCATGTAGCAGAAATGAGTCTCCTGCTTTAAAAACTTTCCACCGTACTCCAACCCAATATCTCAGCCCATTCCAGAAGTTCTTGAACCCACAAGATCGGTTCATTATTCCCTCGTGTCAAAGGATTTGCAGCCCGCTTATGTACCCATTTTTTAGTACACAACTATTACTTTTTAAGGATATATCATTACTTTTTTCGTACATTTTCCTTACACACGATACGGAAATTTCCATGAAAATATAGGAATATATATCTATAACAGTGATACAAAGAACTGCTTGGCTTTTAAATAAGTGGGGTAAAAACTGTGCTTCATACATCATCAATTGTAATTTTATTCCAGAATCATGCAACAGTCATATATAGAAGAGACTCATTCTACTGTTAGTGCGTTTGACCCATCCTGATTGACTTGGTACATGATATTTGTATTAATTTCCTCATGACGTTGGTTCCATGTTATTATGTTATGATCAGCATTAGTGTAATCACTTAAAACCAAATTAAAAATCATATCTAGAGAGGTAAAAATATCCTGTCATATCGAGTGGTTTGTTTAAAACGGTAAATCATCTTATTCCCGGCCTTGTATAAAAAAGTGAAAATTATTTTTTCTATAACTATCTCCATATTCAATGTTTTAACTTGTTTTCGTGTCTATATGAAATTTTAAAATATAGTTAGAACATTATTTATAAATACCAAAAGTATTGAAATATACGTTACTACGGTATATTTTTAAGTACACGAATAAAATATAATTATGTAGTTGAATACTCTATGAGGTAAACCATTATTTGTGAAATGATCCTACTTGTATTAAATAAGAGTTTTCATTTGTTTAGGAAAATGACATTGTTTTATCTTAATTTGGTGATCAACTGTTAGATTCTTCTCGTTGACAACTATTTACCCCTTTATTGCGAAAATTAAACTTTTGATTTTAACTCAAAAGGGTTTTTTGAGTTATTGCTGCTCTCATACTAGAAACCATTTCCACAGAGAGAACAAATCAACACATGCTAGTTCGGGAAATAATAATATCAGCTGATTAGATCCTGCTTAATAAACTATTTCTTACCATAGGTCAGTCATACATTGTAACTTAATAGTTCGATTTATTGAAAATTTTAATATTTCCGTTGAATTCTATATATCATATTAACACAAATTAGTTTACTAACTTATGAATGTCATTTTTCATTATTTGTATTTAAAAATAAAAGAATAATATTAAGTTTAAGTTTATAATATTGGTTTTGTATTTTTAATAAATATAAAACTTTCCAATGCAATATATGCATATGTTCTTAATGAGGTATATAATAATATATTGTCGTTTGTGAAAAAATAGGTCTTAAAATCCAACAGGTTTTCGTTATCATAAAAATAAACACAAAATTAAATAACCTTGCATATAATTTCTAGGCAAAACAATGAAACCGTTTAATTTTCCTAATCTTAATTCATATTAATTTAAATTTTGTGTAACCTTCTTCGTTCCTAATATTCAAGAATGGTTCCAGTGTTTATTGCTGTCAAAAAAATGTTTATTTATTTATCTTAAAACTTAAACAGTATATAATATAAAACAACAATAATATCTGTATCTCTATATTACATATACCTATATAATAATCAAGATGAAACAATATCATTTTCCTCAACGAATGAAAACTTTTATTTTATAAAAGTAGGACCTCATAGAGTATTCAACTACATAATTATAATTACTTCATGTACATCAAAATATAACGTAGTAATGTATTTGTAAAATGGTACAAAATTATGAATCACATTTAGTGTGCTAAAAAGATACGAGCTAACGGCAAAGTTCGTTTTTTCCCGCAGGGATTTTGGTAATATGATAAAGAGGTAAGGTCCGACAGCCGTAGGCCTGGGATTGGAAAGTTGTGCGAACTCAAAGTTGTTAACACATCGACATTGGGTTATCGTTTCCTATCGTTTACAGTTCCTAACACAACTCTCCATTTCAACTGACATAACGAAATAACGCAAAATAGCTTAACACCTAACATACCTTTTACATTACTATTATGTCGGCTTAATGCTGATATTCTAGTAATCAAACATCTATCATAACATTTTCAGATCATGCTTCTACGAACATATTTTCGAGCAGAAACCAAGCAGATAAAAAATAAATGAAAACTAAAATTGTATGAACTGATTGAAGATTAGCAAATCTTATTTTTATAAGTAGAAAAATGGACTCGGAGAATGTATGCAATTACTTAAAAAAAGGATTCAAGTAACAGTGATAGTTAATTTATTTATTACAATATCTTGTAAATGTTTTAATTTGGGAAAATAGGGCTGTATTGTCTTGAACTTAACCTGCTACGGATAAGTTAATGTGTTTATAGGTAAATAATATATTGTCTCTCCTAGTCTACTTTCTAAGCCATTCTAAGTAATAACATAAAGACTTCTAAAAATACCAATTTTAAGCATTTTATACTATTATTATTAATAGTCATATTTTAATAGAACTTTTACAAGCCATACAATGTTATATGACAATTCAATATAAATAGCGTGGACCTAACTAATCTTAAAAAAACAGACAATACAATGTTCATAAGATTATAACATCTTTATAAAATTTATTATATATATATATATATATATATATATATATATATACAAAAAACAATTCAGCATAAAAAACTACAGGAAATCTATCAGTATATTATTAATATAAAGCAATGTAAAAAATCAATAAATATACACGAATCTTTCTGTTATATGGAACCTAAATCAGTAATCCTTTGGTTGGTAAATAACTTGTTTTTAAAAATACTTGGTGCATTTTAGCCTAATATCTCTTGCATTTCTTGATATAGCTTAAAAACCGGTTGTGTGTTATAAATAGTTTTAAAAATAAAAGGTCTTAGTATATAATTCCATGTGTAATACTTATCATAGAGAACAGGTTAGCATGTTTAGATTTTAAAACTGATCTATGTGGTTCTCAGATCAGTTCCACACGTTGCCTAATGTCACTTGTCACGAGTTTGTTAGACACTTTGACGTTGGTGGTTTCAAAGTACGGTAGTTCCAAAACTTTCTGGCGCGGTTGATACAAAATTGCAACATACGTGAGGTTACATTTTATATATTGTTGATCCTTTGCCACCAAATTATTGTAGATCACAGTAGTTACTTGACAACAGGCTATAAAAACCAAATTTAACAATAGGTATATTATCAAGTTGAATGCAATGAAAATTTTATTCACCTTTATGTAGGTGACATATGTATCATAATTATTTTATATATAATTATTTTCACACAGTAGACAATACGTGACAAACAGACTCAGATTCTAGTCCAACTGTAATGATAGATGAAACTGAAATCACTCAAGTCTACTCAATGAAATATCTTCGAATACACCTAGATCGAGGTTTGACTTGGGATTATCATGTGGACCATGTTTTTTAAAAGTTATCCTCAGGCATTTATGTTTTGAGGAAACTGTCCGAATACAGCCCAACTCAGAAACTGATGATCATTGTTGATTTATATGATTTATTGAGACATTTTTACAAGAGTCATACTTGTTTGAAAATAAAATGACTGAATTAAAATTTAATAATATAACTAAACTTTGTAATTTTATGAAAAAATCTAAGTAAAATATCTCTCTAAATATTAACAAAATAAAAGTAAACCTGGAACAAAAGAATATAGTTTACATTAAGTACACACACACACACACACACACACACACACACACACACACACACACACACACACACACACACACACACACACACACACACACACACACACACACACACACACACACACACACACACACACACACACACACACACGATACGACAATGTAATAAAAGTAACTAAAATAAACTTGTGAAGTACTCTTTCACTCGTTTTCAAATTATAGAGTATATATATATATATATGTATATGTGTGTGTGTGTACATATATATATATATGTGTGTGTGTGTGTGTGTATATATATGTATGTATGCATATATGTATATATTAAGGGGCAGTGCCTTGAAATTGATGGAAGATATTCTAGTGAACTTTTAAACTAGAGAAACTAGCATGATAACGTGTAGGAGAAAACTGACAGAATACAACATTCTCAACTGAATAGAAAATCAGTAGAACATACTGACGGAAAAAGAAAAACTCTCCAATCTGAAAATTAGTGAAAAAGTACTTCACAAGATTGGACTTTATTTTTGCATCATATTTCTATTTTGGCCACTTTTTTTACATTGACTTAAGTATAATTTTTTTAGTATAACTCCAATTCATCGTCAAGCATTTCTTTTATCGTTTTATACTAAACTTTGAGTTTAAAAATATTACTGAATGAAAGGATGATGTTACTGTTCATAAAGAAAAGTATGCAATTTACGAAATTTTACATATATAAAAATCCTTCAGATTCAGATTAAGATATCGTACAGTCATTAGCAGTTAGTTTTTCTTCAATTATATATTTTGTTTTTATTCGAAGTAAAGACCTAGTGAAAGGAAAATCAAAATGTAACTTTCTAAATCTTCTTAAATTGTTTTAACTTACTCGTACATGAGGACAATATATACTAAAATGTCTCATCAATATACATTTTATACTACCAACTTATAGTAAATAACTATGTTTATGATAATAATAAGAATTCATATATTTTTACTCTATTTTGGGACTAGATTGCTTGAAGTGTTATATAAAAACTTATAAACAATTATCAGAATGAATAAAGTAAAAAAAGTAAAATATAAAGACACACAACAAACAAAGGGCTATAAAGTATTATTTAAACCAATTTAATGATGATTCACCCTAATAATATTAAGATATTTATTATTATTTTTATCATAAAATATTATAAAGATGGATAGGTTATATATCACCGGCGAGGACGGGCGCTGTACGCTCTGGCGAGGAAGTATCAGCGCGAGAAAAACTTCAAGTTTCCTCTGGGTGAGAAACGGCAAGATCTTCCTCAGGAAAGAAGAAAAGGCGCCAGTCAGAGTTTACACACGAGAGGAGGACTTGGACTAAACTAAACTTGTAAATATATATATATAATATACATGTACTTCACTTTCAGTAATACTTTCATCATATAAGATATGCTACGTATTTTGGTTTGTTTTTGTTTATTACTGTGTTATTACTGGAAACATAAGTTAAATTTTAAGTTCTCTTTAAAGTTAAAAAATAGTTTTAAACAATAGAAATATTGGTTTTTGCAATACGTTATTTATTTATTTCTTTTAATAAGCAAATAACATTCTGCTAGATTTTAATTAATTTCAAGGTAGTCAACTTGGTAGTAGAACTGTTTCAATTAAAAATCTTTTACTAGAGCCGTTAATAAATTTCAAAATGTAAAATAATGGATACGACTAATCAGTGTAACGTTAAACAATGGTCGGATTTTACAATATTGCATCAAAACATTCGTAGTATGAGAAGTAACTTCGATTTATTCATTGCTGAATTAAGTAGTAGACATTTGTTTCCTGAAATAATTGTACTGACAGAAATATGGATAGATAATGAAGAGTTACAGTTTTTTAAAAATTCCAAATTATAAGAGTTTTTCAAATGCAAATGAAAATCAGAGGGCAGGAGGTATAGCAAATTTTTGTAAAGTTGGATGTTGAAATTTTTATATGTGAACCGATAAACTTTAAAACAGCAGATCTAATGATATTAGAATTTAAGTTTAATTCACAGAGTTTTGTTTGTTTGCAATTTACAGGCTGCATAGCTTCAGCAAGGACGATTTCCTAGTTGAGATTAATGAGTATTTTCTTCGTAAATAATAATTTTAAAACAAAAAAGAACGCTCTTTTCAATCGGGGACGCTAATTTAAATTTTATTTGAAAATAGTATGATAAATTGACAATTACAATGCATTTCTTTGCTCAAAACGGATTCGATTGTTTTATTGAAAGAACCAACTAGAGTAACGACAGAATCAGTTTCATGCATCGATCACGTGTTTGCTAGATTAGCAAACAAAGTCAAGACTCAAGTCGATGTAAAGGTAATAGACGCGAATATTACAGATCACAGGATGGCTGTTGTGTGCGTGCGGGTGGTCGTGGGCGGGGGAGGGGTGGAGGGACAGACATCAGCTGATTCTGCCGGCCCCTCCCCTCCCTCCTATCGCATACAGGTAGAACTGATTACGACGGGCTTCTTGCGCGACTTGAACAGGTTAAATGGGTAGAAGTCTACGACGATAAAAAACCCGTCAACTGCGTTTGATACTTTTCATAATACCATCCAAAAAATAATTTCTGAAAGTAAATTTGAACAATCAACCAAAACAAGCGGTGTTTTTTAAAATTAAACCTTGGATGAGTGATTGTATTTGCAAAAAAAATCAAAATAAAAAATAAACTCTATAAAACTCGTTAAGCATCACCCAAACAATGGAAAATTAAAATTGCGTTATAAAAATTACAGGAATAAACTGCAATTTGAAATCAGAATATTTAAAAAATTCTTATTACGAGAATACTTTTCATAAATGTAACGGAGATTCGAGGACTACGTGGAAGGTTATAAATGAAATAACAGGACAAACGTCAAAACGACCTCCCATACAGTCTTTAAATATTAATGGTAACGAAATCTGCGATATTAAACACAAATTTGTAATGAGTTTAATTCATTTTTTTTGTCTATTGTAGATAAGCTAGACATAAAAAAATTAAAAACCTGATAACTTTGACTTATGTTGTTTATAAGAGATTTTTTAAGTTATATAATTCAATCAATTCCATGTTTTTTAGCTCCAGTAAGTGGTAGATGATTTAGTATCTGTTATAAGAGATTTGAAAAATAACACCTCGCCTGGAATTGATAACATTAGCTCATCTCTAATTAAATTGATGTATCCAAAAATAGTGAATGTCTTACTGTACTTAATTAATTTAAGTTTTGTAAAGGGCATATTTCCGGATATTTTAAAAAACCGCTGTGGTAATTCCTTTGCATAAGAGTGGACCGAATAATGACTGCAACAATTTCAGACCGATATCTTTACTCTCAACTTTTGCAAAGATTTTTGAAAAAATTATGAAAAAAAGATTAGTTAAATTTCTTGAGCAAACCCATTTCTTTAGTAAAAATCAGTTCGGTTTCAGAGAGGGCTTGAGTACTGAAACTGCGTTAAAAAAAACTTTATGGATGACGTACTTGAAGCGATAAATTCAGGACGCAAAGTTAGTGGATTATTTTTGGACATAAAAGAAAGCTTTCGATACTGTAGATCATGACATTCTTTTAAATAAATTATACTGTTGCGGTATCAGAGGAAACGTTCTTTCCTGGTTTTCAAGTTACTTAAATAATAGGAGACAATGTGTAAAAATTAGCAATACTTTCAGTGACTTTGGTATAATAAAAAGTGGAGTACCCCAAGGGTCAGTATTAGGTGCAATATTGTTTATAGTATATATTAATGATCTCTGTAATTCAAATTTTATATGGTAGAATAACATCATTTGCTGACGACACAGCATTAACCTACATAAAGGATGACTGGAATGATATAGAAGAAGCAATGAGTTTAGATTTTAAAAGCCCTTCAATGGTGGTTCTCAAGAACAATACGTTATTAAGTCCCGAAAAAAACAAAGTACATAAATTTTAGCCTGAAAAAAAGATCCACAACATTTTACCAAACAAATTTTATACAATTGTGTGAGTTGTTTGTGTACAAACAAAGAGTGTCCTGAGTGTGCAATTGTGTCTCAGTCTGACAATTTGAAATACCTGGGAATCTTGCTTGCTGGATAGGGAAATAAACTGGAAAAAACACATAGACATGGTAAAGAAAAAACTTAATGGTATTTTAAGAACCTTTTATTTTCTACAAAATATGTGTACAGAGGAAGTTATGAGAATGTTATATTTTTCATTAGTAAATAGTAGATTAGAATACGGAATATTTTGCTGGGGTGGAACCTATGAAACCAATTTTAAAGCCTCTTCTAATGCAACAAAAGAAATTCATTCGATTAGTTAAAAGAAAATGTAGGTACGAGCCATCTCATCCATTATTTATAAGTTTAAACATTTTTTTCCAATTACATATTTGTTTGTGTATAAGGTTTTAAAAATATTTTATGTCACTAGTGGTAATTTGCCTGTATTAATTAATATCTACAAAAATAAATTAAGGCACAAAGACAAAATAGCAGTTCCAAAAACCTAATTTAACTATTTTTAGAAAAAAAGCTATTGTTTTTTAGGACCTAAACTGTTTAATACAATACCAAAAGATATAAGTAATTCAAAAAATATACATATTTTTTCAAAACTATTGAAATTATGGTTATTAAATAAACAGAATATAAATTGTCTTCTGCATACCATTAAGTTAAAAAGTTTATTCGGATCAAAGTTGCACATAAGTATAAATTTAGAATTAACATAGATATTTGATAAACAGGAGTTTTTTCTAATCAAAATTAATTGTCAACATTCTATCTGAGCTATCATGAATTTAATTTAGCATGAAGGAACCTCTGCACAGGCTTTGCCTTTAGAGGCCCCTATATATTCATAAAAGTATGTTTCATTAAAATATTTGTTAGTATAATCATATAACTGGTGTTTCCTTTTTTTTTTTACTTTTAGTTTATTTTGATGTAAGAGTCATCATGCAAGTGGTATATTTAAATGTGTGCTAAGTACTAAATTATTGTTAAATTGATTCTTAAGTTATTAGTATACAATTCTTGTACTTGTTTAAAAATATGTACGGAACACTTTTATGAATAAAAATATTCTTATTCTTATTCTTAAATTCTAAATAAATTAGGATTATCACAAAAACCAGTGGTCTTATAGATGAAAATCTGAGGATACAAGTGTTCCATCAAATACCACATTGCATGTTTTTCAAGGTAAAGACACACAGTGAACACAGCAACATCTTTTCCTCATAGGATTATTGCCAGAATGTAATATAAGGTTGTATTTTAATTTCATACAACTCTAATAATGATTGCAACTTGCTTTGCAAAATCCTTAAGATTGTAGTGGGAAGAAAAGGATAAAATACATAGGACAAAGGCGCTGTATTGCGACACGTACGCCTATATACTGTAATTTCATGTTTGATCTGTAAACTTCGATACCCTGCTAACTCTTTGTCACTGGGTTTACCTAACCTAACAAACTCTTGAACTTTTTTCAGAAACTACGCATGTAATGATACGCAGTTTCTGATTTTATTAAATACATTGTACGAAGAAAAATTTAAATCCCTTACTTCACTTCACACAGCGTTTGAAAATAATATGCATGTTTGATGGTGTATCTTAATTTATTGAAATTCACTGAGAGGTTATAGAATAATTACACAATGTTTTTCCTACTAACCGTGATTGCAACGAGAATATCGCAGTATGTATAAATACTTAAAATGAGTACAATCATACGTAATTTAAGTGGCATATTATAACAGCTACTACTACTCAAGTGACGTAGGCTAAGTATTGGAATATGTAATGAAAAATCAGTTAATTAAGCACATTAGGTAAAACGTGTTGTAGTCATTATTTACGCACATGATCATTGGTTTTATGGCATATAAATCAAAACTATTACATGGAATTCAGTTTCATGCTGTCAATTCCATTTCATCAATATAATTTTGACTTCCGCGAACTGTGGTGCGGCTGGTGATTAAATCCTCTCTTAGGATAAATTCGTATATCAATTTTCTAAAAAAACATGTGTGATAATAATGCAAATTTACTTTCGACTGCAGTACTTTACAACAATACGTATAGATAGTTTAAATTAACGATCCAGTTATCACTAAAATTATACGCGTTAGGTTATGTAAATAATATTATTTATTTTGTTAACTCGTTATCTAGCCAGCTGGACTTTTTTGTTGTTGTTGTTAGTTTTGTAGTTTACCAGTTATTGGTACCAGGTATTAATAATAGTACTGTTTCAGACCTTCTAGAATATGTAAATTTTAACGGATAAGAACAATCCGGATGGTGTTTATCAGTCGACAGCTGGAAGAAACCTCTCCAACTAACGCCTTCTCGAATTTGTAAATTTCAACTGATAAGAACAATCCGGATGGCGTTTATCAGTCGACAGCTGGAAGAAACCTCTCAAAATACCTGCAAGGCTGGTGTTGAATTTTAAAATATCCCTATAAATTTGAGTGTACTATTCTCAAGGATTACATTCCTTCTGAATAGTCAGATAGGCTTTTCGTTATTTAGATACATCAGTATTAATAGATTTTTAGTGCCAACGTAATTAAATATTTAGAAGGTATATACATATACCTTCGTGTTCAGACTGTGCACATATGATTAATATAAAAAGTTGTACGTTGTAAAATTTTACTAAACAAGCAATAGGTATGGATTAGCAAATTTGAACAGTTTAACATAGTAAATCACAAACTACATTGCTCTTTCACGGTGAGTTAGTAAATTTAAAATCAGAATTTATTCACAACAAAGATATGTAGAACATGTGCTTATAATCGTATTAATCATTAAAATATTAAGATAACTCTTAATTTATAACGTTTCACATTGTAGAGGTTTTACCAGGAAAATTACCGTAGGTAAATTAAATTTCAATTCTTATAAACATATAAGGTTAAAACTAATACAAGATAATAGCAAAACAAGTTTTGTTAGGTTTAGCGAGTGGTGGAGGACAACACAATTTATTTGGCATATGACTTATTGCCTAAGTTAGTCTTTAGCTTTTAAAACGACTGAATTTTTATATTTCTGATAGGATAACTGGCTACAATGGATTCAAGGAAAATCGTGAGGTACATTATATCTTGTATCAAAGGCTTAACAGATTTCAACGACGAACTAGAGCTTTAAAACCGATAAAGATCTCACTCTTGGAATAGGTCATGGTGATTTTAAAATACACATGCATCATCAAATATATTCTCTATGATCCTGGATAATGTCTTTAAATTTTCCTACAACGCCTCAGTTCCAAACAAGATAAACATGAGGGTTATAGAAGTAGTGAAATGTTTCAAATCTTTTAAATAAAATGGGAATCAATTCATACGTTTGTCGGAAAACTTTCCATTTATATTTCATTGCTAAAAACAACAAATAAACAAAGTACCCGAAAACATTGTTCACGAGAAACTTACAATAATTTTGTCAAACCCAACTATATCATGTAACTGCAATTACAATGGAATAACGTTTCTTAATAGTTTTATATTAATTTCATATATTTTATATTTGGTATAAGATAACATATTTGACTTAAAATGGGTTCATTGCGTCTCTTTACATCATAGTATTATATTTAACATATAAATACCAAACCAACTTTAATGTCTCATGAATTAAATAAAGATTGGAGTTTTACAATATTTATTTGATTTATTATACACAATTATACAATAATATAATACAGCTACAAAATTCAAGTCATAATTACTATCAAACTGAATAAACCAATAAATAATTAAATAAGTGCAGATATCGAGTCATTGCTTTGTGATTATTGCTAATTACTCCACAATAATTCTTAAAATCAAGATATACATAGGTAGTCATTTATTTCGTATTAGATCATTAAATACAAAATATAAATCTTTAAAGACATCTGTAATGAATTGTTTTAACTAATTTTAAATGCATACTTCTGAATTAAAATTATTACTTTTATATCAATATTAACTTATTTCTCAAATCTTTGAAGGAACTCTTATTTTCCTGAGATACACTTATTATTATTTGCTAATACAAAAAGAGTTAATTTTTTCTATTTTGGTGTTTTTATAGTGATTTATTTGAATATATTTTTATATTTTAGATTATCAAGCATTTATGTTAAGTATTATTGATTTTTATTTCTTTCGTCCTTGAAAATTGCCTTAACACACGATAAGTATATGAAGTCCTCATACCGTGTAATTTAAGTAGAATAACTACTATCAAAAATGCTTATTCGTAAAATTGACTTCTAATACAACTTTATTCATTACAAACAAAATTATATTACGTGTAAAAATTTTGCTCGTTTAGTTAAAAATACAACAGAACCTAATATTATTACATTGAGTTCCATTCTAAATACATCGAGTATTGGTATTATACAGAAATTATATCTTCACTTTATATAGGGTAACAAGGATGAAGATAATATTAAAAAGTGGTGTTTATTGTTGTGAAATGAGGAGCTTGAGGCTGTAAACATCGGTAACTCTTTTCGTGTAGACTGTACTTATTAAAGAATGTCTGAGTTTGTGGGAAAAAATTACGCATACGTTACTGGTACTTAAAGCATCCAGATGATGTAGTATTTTATTACAAACACTTCATGTAATTAATCTTATATATTAAATACGTGTTCATTAGTTCTAACAAAAACATCGAACTATAGCTTCCTTATAAGCCTATCTTCCTTTCTTTGGAAAGGAATTTACGTTTGAAATAGTAAGAAATCAAACGTGACTTATTAGTAATGTTTAAATGTAAAATTGTATTTTTTTTATAACAAACATTATACAGGGTGAATATAAAGTCAGGACCCCCCCCTCTATTTTCTTCTATAGGTAATATAAGGAGATATCCTTTGGGTAGTGGTGCAATGTGGAAAGGAAGTTTCATTTTATGACATTGAAAATTTTTTTGGTCCCCAAAAATGCGAAAATTTTGGGGGCAACCCAAAAATTTCAAATGTAAAACCCCTATCAAGTGACCCCTCATTTTAAAGAGCATAAAAAAACTTAAATAGTAGTGAAAACCAGAGATCGCTATCTCTTTTCCCAACAACATAGCCAATAAAAATTGTAATTATGTCTTTACACCTAAATTTATTTTGTTTGGGTACAGTTTCCATCTGCGTGGAAACAGCTTTATTGGTTGTTTGTGTTCTCAATGAGTGAGGCATGCAATGGATGAAGAATCCAATATTAGAAAGTAAACTGATAAGGAGTTTATTGTCAATGAGTGACTGGGCTTTGCCGGTTCGAAGTACAGTTAGTAAAAAACTAGTCCATTTTTGCTTATTTTGAGAAAATCTCGTTCAAAGTTTTGATATTGTACAAAACGTAAATTAATTGTAATTATTGCGTAATTTTCAGTAGGTTTGTTCTTGAGGTCAATAGCTACACCTGTCCACTAGTAAAATAAAATTATTTAAGTAATTTCATGATTTTGCAGTTAAAAAACTTATCAAACTATAATTTCTCAACTTTTTGGGATAGGAATTTCCAGAAGGATGTAAAGTAAACAGAAACCATTTAAGACTATTTTTATTTATTTAAATATTGTGCAGAAAAACTTTTCCCAGAAGAATATTTTTGCGCTTGCAATGTTTTTCCCACTTCTTCCAGCCATTGTCTCATTCCATATAGCACAATATACTTGCTTGGTTACACTGTAAGCTGTCATATTGTACACATTCAACTTTCTTGTATAGAAAAATGAACTTATAGATGCTCTGGGACATGTAATGACATTCTCTAAGTCAGAAAGTAATACTTTCTTTATGATATTTTTTTTATTTCTCCAAATAAATCACTGGATGAATTACTTTCTAAATCACTCTGTGCCATTTTTTAATTTCAAAAATTAAGAAATATTCACATCAAAATCAACTGGACTATCATCAGTATACATAACCTCAATGTAAATAAATCGTCAGAACACAATAAGCAGGATGAGTCAGCTGATGCATTATTATTTATAATAGACAGTAGAGCTGACACCAACAGCTGATCATGCAGCTGGAACATTGTCACTTTCGTATCTTTATTATTATGAAACATACGACAATGAGAGTTAGTGCATTAGATAGAGAGTGTTTTAAATAGAATAATTGCAAAATAAACTAAATTTTCATAAAAATATTAGTTGGAACCTTGTCAAGCCAAGGTAGCGAGTAGTTATTATCTTAGTAGAACATTATTATCCAGTGGTATTGTGTGGTTACTGTTCCGTGAAGTATTTTGAGAAGGTTATATGTGTTTTAGTGTTATTACAATAATTTATTTAGATGCACTTTCGCATTGTGAGTTTTAAATAATATTATCTAACTAATACTGATTACGAGTAAAAATAGCACGTAGTCACGAAGATAAAGTAGAAATGATATTTACTTTCGGGGCTTCGAATGAAAATTATCATGAGGCAGAAAGGCGGTTTAATTTGGCACATCCTGATAGACCTGTGACAAGGAAATACTTAAGAACTTTAGTAAATAAGTTCCAAGAATTTTGGTTCCATCAAAGATGCCTCACGCTCAGGTCGGCCTCCTTTAGGTGGTGACAAACAGTTCGAAATTGTTGCACAATTTGTTGAAGATCCGCAGCTGTCCACCACATTAGCAGCAAATCTTTGTGATGTTTCCCAAATGTCTGTGGTAAAGTTACTGAAAAAGAATAAATTTCACGCCTATAAAACTAAGCTTATCCATGAGTTAAACGAAGACGATCCAGACCGTCGTCTACAATTTTGTGAAGAAATGGAAGCACTAATTTCTGCTCATCCATTGTTTGTTCGAAACGTTATGTTTAGTGATGAATGTAGTTTTTTCGTCAATGGAGATGTGAGCAAACACAACTGCAGGTACTGGGACACAGAAAATCCCCATGTTTTCCGTGAATCTCGCACGCAGTACCCAGAAAAAGTTAATGTTTGAGCCGGGATTTTTGGGAGTCACATTACAGGACCATTTTTTATTAATGGAATCTCAATAGTCAACTGTATTTGGAAATGTTACAAGAATCAATTTTTCCTGCAATAAATACTGTTATTAGGGAGAATCAACATGAATTTGAAGAAGAACTCGTGGTCAGTGGAATGGTAGGCGTGGTGTAATATAATGGCCTGCACGGTCTCCGGACCTTACACCCATGGACTTTTTTCTATGGGGGTCACATAAAATCCGCAAATTTACAAAACACCAGTAGCAAACATTGAAGATTTAAGAAACAGGATTATTACTTTTTGCAACCAATTACCACCTCAGACTTTCATAAACGTCAGAGAGGCGTTCACCCTACGCTTGTCTCACTGCCAAATAGTAGGAGGGCTTCAGTTTGAACATTTGATTTGACTTCGTGACGTGGTGAGTTATTAAAATTGTTTTGGTAATACTGGCTATTATTTCGGATTAGGAAAGAGATAGCAATCTCTGGTTTTCACTACTATTTAAGTTTTTTCATTCTCTTTAAAATGAGGGGTCACTTGATAGGGGTTTACATTTGAAAATTTTTGGGTTGCCCCCAAAATTTCGCATTTTTGGGGGACAAAAAATATTTTCAATATCATAAAATGAAACTTCCATTCCATATTGCACCACTGCCCAAATTATATCTCCTTATATTACCTAGAGAAAAAAGTAGAGGGGCGGGTCCTGACTTTATATTCACCCTGTATATGTGCAATATGCAATTATAACATTTAAATAGTTCAAGGCCTGGTAAAAATTGTACATAAACATTATTTTGTACGTTATCGGGTTTAATCATAATGTATGTCACCCAAAGGGATTTAGCTAAGCAACGTTTTTACATTGGTCTTAGATGTACCGATAGTAGTAACGAGAAGAACGCAGAACAAAATCAATATAAAAAGCTCGTTTGGTATAACCATGACATATTTTACTCATGTATAGCTACAGACCTAAAAGTTTTCCATGCAAACCCAGTGAAGCCTGCGCGATACGATACTTAGTGTGGCGTATCCCTACCTGTTACCTAGAGATATATCTTTTACAGTTTCAGCATTCTTGAAACGCCTTTATAATATACAGGAGGCTACTATTACCCCAACCTTACGCATAGAACACTGTGATTTCTGGACTAAGTACAATAATTAGGTTTATATCCTTATTATCTTAAGTAAACAAGATTTATACGTTTATAATTACACGTTATACAATCGTAAACACAATTCTTAGTTTTTGTATTTGTATTCTTCCTATATAAAAACACCGTATATCTTATAGTTTACACATCTTCATCTACGAATATCTTTATTTCCTTTTGGTGAACTTGCGAAACAAACGGTTTCAAAATGTACACTTAATTATATTGAATAGAATACATTTAGGCTTATACGGGTATTGTTAGTTAGAGTGCAATAATGATCGAAACAGTCGATAGTTAGCGTTCTAAATGTTAAGTTAACTTACAAATTATGTAGAAATATTGCACTAACAGAAATGTAAAATAGAATTAAACACTACTGAAAATGATTACTACCAATGGTATTTATCATATTGTTTTTTTAAGCTCAGTTATAATATAAAAAAGGTTAATTAAAATACTTCAAAAACACAACTTACGCTATAAAATTCTATTTTGCGTCCACCTGCGAATTAATAAGAAAAACGTAATCGATATTTTATTAATTGGGTAAACTTTTTTTAAAGACTTTTGAATATTTGTCGTTGTTAAAAGGCAAATGATTAGACATTTATAATGCTCTTGATTATATTTTGAAGCACTTCTTGAGTCTGAATAAAAAAATAGAATGGGATATTTATCTTACAACTCATTATTTCGTTTCTTATTTAATAAGGGAAGTACAGAATATAATTCTGTAAACACGTATTATTAAACTTTTTAAAGGCTGAGTATACAGGCAAAACTCTTGTACATTTTCCATTTTGACCATTTCTAAATTAAATTTAAACTAGTGGGTCAAGAATTAAAATGTGATTTATTTAAATTCTTCTAGTCATAAAGAATGTCTTCATATAAATAAACTTACAAAGTTTTAGTAGTATATACCTATTTTGAAGATGAAAACAAACGGATATTTAAGAGTTGTACTTATTATTTTACCTATATACGGATATACTAAATAATGATTATTGTTTGTCTATGTAAAATCAACATTTTTAACTCTACGTGTCTATACCAAGGACAAACAAATGTCCACGTGAATGGAATTACCTTTATTTTAAAATTTAATTTCATTATTTTACCACTAGTATTTAAACGCTGACATTAGCCTAAATACTTCCCGCTGTAAATTAAAACAATATCTGTATAAAATAATGATTTTTTTTTTCAATATTTTAAATAATAACAAAATAAGTGTGGATAAAATCCATCAAATCCAGTCTACAGTATGCTGACTGATATCATTATACGTATTTATAATAAACGTTCTGTAAATGTATTATTAAATGTTACACAATAATAAATCCTAAGTTTTCAACTGTTATTAACTCCCAATAAAACTAACTACGAAACTGAGAAAAATTTCTAAATTTAAAAATAGGTGCGTACCTATAGATATTTTTCGATGTAATAAAAATTAAAACTTTTATATTAGTTTATAAAGGCAACTTTACCTTATGAAATTATGTGTTAATCTAGCGTATATTTGTTTAAAATACGTTTCATCTCTTCTAAGGAAAAAAAAGTTAAGTTAAATTTGTATTTTTGTAATCAATGTATTCGGTAACTGTCAAATTACCAAGACTGACATTCCTTACTGTTATCTAAGCCGTGATTAAAAGTTATTCTATGACGTTTTATCAAATAAAAACGTTACAAATACAAATATTTTCTTTGTCCTTATATATAAATTTTAACCTAGTTTACGTATGGTAGGAAGTGAGATATGTAATTAAACAATAAATATATCTTGAGTCATATCATACCTTATCACATACTAATAGTTGTTCGTGTAATAATATTAAGCTGGGTTTCTTGATACCCAAAATACAAAATAAGAAAGTTTGTTTTAAGATGTGAAAGTTTCCTCTAACAAACTCCACAATGATGTTGGGTTTGTTTAGTACCCTGTTGCAGATGAAGGGAACGTGTAGCGGCTAGTAATATGAGTACAGGTAACACCATGGTAGAAACCACCCCGCTTTAAATGCAAGACGCCGATAGTTTATACTTTTTACTGCTTTCCTTATAGCTGTTGTGTTTTTTCTAGACGCCTTTTCATTCTGGTGTTCATATTTGAATCATCGTAGCATTATAATTTAGGGAATTATCTTAACTGGCCTATAATGAAATTAAGCAATTCTCAGCCGTGCTCAATTGATCGAACATTTATTGAATTTATAACATACGTTTAAAAAAATTCTTGGGAACGAACAAGAATTTCATCCAAGAGTAAAACCAAGTAGAAATTGTATTCCGTAACTTTCGGGTGCATACTTCGTACCTAAAATAACTATAGTATATTTATATGAATTAGCAGTTACACCGACTTCCATATAATACAAATATCCATCTTCATAGCCATTATCCATAAGTAATTAATTAATATAAAATATAACAGCTTTTGGGAGGAGAATCAATTTGAAATAAAACCTTTATATTTTTTTATGTGCCTCTATATATAATAGACAAAAACTTAACTTAGACACTTATTCACTAATTTTCCAACTTTCCTATTCTCCACAGTCTTGGAATCTGACACTCATATGCATCATGAAATAAATAAAAACAAATTTGCTCCTATAAAGTTCAATCGCTAATAATGGTTTTAATTCGTTTGAGCCCCTAAAAGACTATATTTTAAACTTTTTGGTGTTCTCGTAAAAGTACATGTTTTATGAAAGAGTCTGTTTTACTTAAATATTAAAAATAATTTTCATTAATATCAACATCTCATAGGGATTTAAGTAAGTTCTAACCCCCCAAAAACATAGTTTTTTTTACCGTTCTGTGTCTTAAAATATTAAATTTAAAATAAGATATGAAAACCTAGAAGAATCTTTAAAAACTTCCCTATGCCCTACGAAATGTGTAATATGAATCTTACGTCTCTTATTTTCCTTAGAAACACAATACATACAAGTTTATTTACCACGATAAACAACCCAAGAGGTTGAATTAGTGATGCAAACTCTATAAAAGCTATATTTCTGTCTAAGATACAATTTTACATACATGTGGCTCATGCTACATAATAATTGAAATATTGTTGAACCTCCAGGAAGAACACATTTTATTCATACATAGGTGTTTGAATAAGGTTGCATTTCTAAGAAGGACTATATTACCGAGGAATTCATCTTTTATTTCTAAAATATATACATTTTCTTGTTCGATGCATTAAGAAAAACGTTACTACAGTGAAAATAATATACCGGAAATAAAAATCTTTAACAGAATTTGGCTTTTCAGAGCGAGTGTTTATATATTTTAATATTCGTCACTACAAGGCTAAGTATCACAGGTGAGATATAATTTCCAAAACATATATACGGTTCTTCCTATCTGAGACTTGAAAAAGGGATAGTGGCAAATTAAAAAGTAAATCTTATCTTAATAAATATATTATTATAAAAAAGTAATATCTTAATATTCCAGCAATCAATAATATGGTAATTAGCGTAACTGGTATAGTAAATGAAAGCAAGTATAGTGTTTTGTACATGCAATTATACTTCATTATATTGATGCGTTAGCTAGCATTATATTAGACGTAGCTTATCTTATAATTTATTAAGTTTATTAGTAAAGTGAACTCTGCAAGAACAGACTTATACGGTTACAACATTTTTTTTTTTCTAAGTTATATTATTGATTTATTTAAAATACAACCTATTATTGCTCCATCTTAAGGTTCATTATCCCACGGCAGTAAGTCTCAAGAGTTTTAATCTACGACAAACTTCGAGGAATTTCCTTTACTTGAACACCTTAGATCATAGATGTTATTTTTATACAGACAATGATAGGAAATTGACTACAATAATTTTGTGTTTAAAATTAATTTACATCACAAAAAAGGATGCAAGAAAATATTTAGTTATTAGAAAAGTAATAACTAAAGAGTAGTAGAACAAACAGATGGACTTATCTCGGGCTTTTTAATTACAAAATCAATAGCATTGCTCCTTGAACACACATATCACTATTCCCGTCCTTACGACCTTCCCATCAATCAAGAGTTATCACATGCACAGAGATAAAGAAGGACGGACTTCCCTGTGAACTCTTCAATTCAAAATCAACATAATTCTATTTTAATATAAGAAACCCACATATATAAATTTTTAAGTCTCTACGACTTTCCTATCAGGTTTTTTACTAGGAGGGACAGAAAAACCGACAACCTTTAGACCTTTCACTCCAAAACCTATACAGTTCTGCCTTCATCCTAGGGAAACCCGTGTACCATTTAAGTTTTAAGGGTCTAGATCTTTTCTATTAATAGTTGTCGCTTACACGGACAGTAGTCATCTATCGGTGGTCGGAACTCCTGACCGGCGTCCTTCTAACTGGCGCTAACGGTGCAGCTTGTCGAACCAGGGAACAAGTGCATCTTTTGCTTCCATTACACCCGTGCTTTAGTGTGTGGTCCGACAGTTTTTTAACCGTAAAAACGACGACAGAATATATATGGTCCCTACCGTGCTCTTAGCAACGGAAGTTAAATAATAATTTATCAAGGTAAGTGCATGGTACTCCGCGTGTCCCGTAACAGGATTTGCTAAATTTGTAAGCAGAATGTTTGGTGTTTAACACGATTAATATTGGATATATTCCTTTGGAAGATATACAGCAATATAATCATGCACAAGTCTTGACTAAATTTATGTTTAAATAAATTCATAGTCATACAACTACCGTCGTATAACACATCTTGTGCAGGTAAAAATTAAATTTTAAGGTACCTCTGACAATTTTCTCATAATACGATGTAACATTTTAGATAAGTAGTTGATAGATAGATTTTATTAAGTTATGGAAGTAATAAAAGTTTTTTTTGGGCAAAGGAAGAGTGTGCTGAAATATAATTTTTCAAATGTTACTTATTCCTTGATATGCCTCATGTTCTAATATCATATAATTTTATTCAGTTTTATTACAAATAGAGTTATCCTTCATGTTTATCGTTTCCATCATGGTTACCAACGAGACCAATGTAAAAGTATTTGCTAAAGCTAAGGTACATCCCGTGGATTGCCATGTACCATTACTGAAATCAGTGTTGCCCTTTATAATAACGAAGCATCATGCATACGTTTTAGTCTAGACATTTATTTTTGAGAACGAGTGTAGACAAACCGAGAAAAAATTTACTTTCTGGCCTCTTAGGTGAAAGAGTTTGCCTAAGCTCAGCCAATAAGTATTGATTAGCATTGATATACACTACTCCTATTTATTATTTGGATTTACGTGCTAAGAAAGCATAATATCTGACGATAAATAGTAATTAATTGTTATAAGAGCATACTTTTGTGTGAAGCGTTCCTTATTTACTCCACCTGATTTGGGAAGCATTTTAAAAAAATTATGTGAACCGAAAAAAATTCGAGAATGGATACAATTCTAAACATGAAATTTCGAAACTTCATTTAAAAATTCAAATAATGCCAGATTCCTCTTATCCAGAATTTAGAATTTTAATAATAGTAATTATTATGCTAATTTTGTTTTTATATTGCCGTTACTTCATTGAAAGACAGAAGCATGCTACTCCACATGCCGCACAACCTGCTTCGCCGAGATTAAATGTTAAAATTATAACTATATAGATTATTTGATTGTTCAGGTTTCCTGCGGACTGGAGACTCGGACAGAAGAGCATACAAGATTGAAATGTTTATATCCCACCGTTTGACAAAGAATAATTTGTGCTAGCCTTATTGAGTGATAGGCTTCAAGGACGCACAGACAAATTCAATAAATGGACATACACAATCATGTCATTAATTTATGTCTATGAAGAAATAACATTACACAATTTAAAGTCAGTTAGTTGTCGAGATTACAATAATATGATATAATATAATAATATATATAATATAATATAAATATGATATAATTATAATATCATATATAATATATATATATATATATATATATATATATATATATATATATATATATATATATATATATATATTGATTTGTATTTAAAAATTCAAAACTTTACTACTGCCTGGTTATTTAGTTTTGATTTAGTAGGCAAGTAAGCTGGGGTGCTACGCCTGTAAGCTTCATGACCACCTAAATATGCGTCTCTAGGATAATACATTAACTTTCCAAGACTAAATAATTATGATATATGGTTTAAAAACTTTTACATCGAATTGTATGTTTCATGTTTTTCATGACATGGACTTTTTATTTTTATTTGTATAATCATAGAAATAATTCAGAAATTTACAAAGTGTTAAACCCATTTGAGCATTTTAGTTACTGCTTCATCTAAATTATACACTGAAACAATTTGAGCTGAAACATTCATGTATTATTTCATATATTAACTCATGTTGTAATTCTTTAGAAGGATACTTATGCCATTGATAACCATAACTCGCTAACTATCTAGATAATTGTCCATCATTTATTAAACTATTTAAATAAGAAAAGCTAGATTCAACATGTTTAAAAACAATTTAAGTTAGAGTTTCAAACACAACACTTTTGATAAATACATCAAATATATATTTGTCGGATTTTAAAATAAAAACATGCTTTATTACAAACTATCTACTGCTTCCAGTTATATTTAATTAGGTATTTTAAGGATTATAGATACAGTAAATATTAATCGATAGCATACAAGTAAGGCAGGTGCATTAATGTCAATCCAATAACTTTTTTGATTTCTAATATCCATTTTCAGATCTATTCACTATGAAAAGAATTAGGGTATATCCTATCCAACTAATTAGTTTCTGTTTCAATCCAATAAAAGCATTCCTAAAAAATGTAAAAATTTTTTTTGTGAAATATTTGGTTGTACATTAGGGGAGACAGGAGTGCGTATTTCATTAAATAAAATATCAGAACTTTGGGTATTATAGTGGGTATTATTAGTAGGGGTAATCATAGTGGTATTCTGATTAATTCGATATATCAAGTAACGTGTACACCTTTGAAATTTTAAGGTATCTATTTCTTTTAGAATTTATAATGGTTCAAATTCAAAAGACACAATCCTTTTACATTCGAATTACTGAAACAAAAACTTATATCTGTTTCTTTGTTTTTTGATACACTGATTTTTTAATTTATGGTAGCCATAGAGAATTAATAATAAAATGTGTTCTGCTGTATTCTAGTACAGCTACACATTCATAAGTTATAATTTAAATCAGTAATGTACTTTATTTTATTTTATTCGCTCTAACAGAGGAATTTTTGCAAGAGACTTCACAGCAGGAATACTTAGGTTCTCGAAACACTGAGAGTATCGGCAGAGTGGCTGCCTATTTTTGATGCATACAGATCAGGTGTTATTCACGGGGCAGTTTACAACGTTTACTCTTGAGGTCCGAATCTAAAAATCAATCCTGTGTGCTACTTCCCCCTGTTTACCAAGGACGGTACAAGGCGTTTGGGGGGTAAAAATAAAACCATATCTAAACAAATATTTTGAGTAGGAACTACCTCATAAAACCGCATGATTCATTTTTCATATATTATTTTTTTGATCTTTTCTTGCGTTCGATTGACTGGTACTGGAATCTGGACATTAAATGGGGAAACGGAAACCTTCGCACAACACCTACCTATGAAAAATAACTATGTAACTCTATTAATAATATACATAAATAAATATCAATATTTATGACCCAATAATAATTTTCATGAAATTAACGAAGATACGTAAATCTAATTAACTATATAACCTTCACTAAATTGTTCTGGTTTAAAAAGATGTTAATGTTAAACTTAGAAACCATTTTAACCAAATAGAGTCTATAGGCAACAAAAATATCGCCTCATAAAATTAATTTATCCACCTATTAATCTAACATAATCGAAGGAGGCGGTATAAAATAAAATGGTATCTAAATTTGAGAATATTATATAGTTGTACATAACACAGTATTTAGAAGAATTGTTCATCGTTGTGGTTAATTTTTCCCTAGATTCAACCTACCTATTCGGACTTATAATTAGGAATCTTATAATAACTAAAATAAAAACTTACTAAAAATATTACTTGGAATCCTTTTAACAAGCAAATTTTTAACGCGATTGGCAAAATAAAATTTATCAATACACTATTTTTACTGTACAAAATTTATAAAACTAATTCTCGAACGAATCATAATAAGAATATTGTTTTTGTATTATAAATAAAATAATGACTACATGAATGTTTGAAATAAGTCTACCAATAATATTTCAGTTCTAGGACTTCACATTATTCTATTTACACTCATGTCAATCTTCTTCATTTTGTTTCTCCACTCTTTTTTATTATTTTTCTGTTGATGAAGAAAAATTTAGACAGGCCTTGGAGTAAATCTTGCTAAAATGCTAAACCTTTTTAATGGTGATTGATATACATAAAACTGATGCGATATAAAACTGGGGGTCCATGGTTCGGAAATCTATAAACCTTTTCACCTTAAACCAAAGTCGGTGTTGGTTTGGCACAATTGCTTTCACTTTTCTATTTGAAGGATAACATGGAAAGTGAGGTTTGTGTAAATTACATATATTTTGCAGATTCCTAAATTATGGGTCTAAAAGTAAAAAAAAATCGTATTTTTAAAATGTCTTTTCAACTAATTTGTAAAAAATAGAAAACAATGGCCAGCAGCTAATTATTAATATTGCAGTGCATGCAATTTACTAAGATATGTCAACACTTTAAACAAATTTATAAACTATTCACAACACCCCATAAAAACTAAATATTAATAAAAACCTATAAGAAAAATAACAGTGTGAATGAAGAGAATGTTGAAACGTCCCACGTCCGAAAAACGTTTACACAAAAGAAACATGGAATGAGTGAGTGGAAAATTTGCGTCACCAGTTCAACTACATGGTCTGCAAAACGGATTTTAAACTTAGTGTTTTGGTTTGAGAAATATAGTGCTTTACAGTCAATATCCCCATCGGCTGATCCCGAACTGAACAGATGCTCCATTTGTTTCTCTTGCGGGGGCTGCAAGGGGTGGGAGCTCAGTCCTCGCTAGGGGCAGCTGTAATTCACTACGGATTTTAGAACTAACGCTAAGCTGTTATGATTATATTACATTCATTGTGTATGTACTCTAAAGGTAATTTTTTTACGAGTAACAATGTTTTTTTTAATATTGTATGGTTTTTACACATATTTCAAACTAACTTACTCAAATAATCAACCTAAAATAATTATGATCTAAACTAAAAAATATTCTACACTGGTAAAGCTTTATTACCTAGTAAAAGAAAGAAATGCAATTAAAATTTTATGGCTTTTAGTGGCAAAAGTTTAATTTCATTGGTAAATTTGTAAAAATAAACATCGTATTAAATTTGCTCATCTCATTTAGAAACTTTCTAGATTTTTTCAGTGCTTTTAAGTCCCTTTAGAGGAAAAATTCGGCCCTGTGGTAGAACTCCAGTCAGCAAGATGGGCATTATAAAAACTCTTCTAGATGCGCTTCTTAGTTCTATTAGAATATAGTGTATAGTCTCGTATACTATATCATTCCTGCAGCAATCCTGGCTCCTGAGCCGTTGCACACCCTATAAAACGGGGATTTCATCTCAGCAGTCGCCACTATAGACTTTTTCATTAAACTGTCAGCTTTGGGTCTTTAAGGAACAGAATTCCCAACCTTGTCAAAAGCTCCTTGGTGTATTTTAGCTCTGAGACGACCAATTGCCCTAGATTGCTTTCAACCATAATAAATAATGACAGGCATAAAAACTGTCCTTAATTTCTTTGCATTTGATGCTAACTTCGACATATGAAATCTAAATTACAATAAACAATGAAATACATTCTAAGAAGCTTACTTTTTCTTTGGATTTAGAGACATCAATAATTTTAAATATATTTTGTGTTTTTAGTGGCATTTATTATGCAATTGTATTTTTATAATTTGTTGCTTAAAATCAAGTCCCAATAAGAATCGACTTGGTTTATTACCTTTAAAATCAGAAATCGCCGATATATAGATTAAGTTCTAAAAACTGCAATTTTTAAAACACCTTAATAAGGAATAATGATTAGGTGAAACTTAATTTTCGAATAGATTAAATAACAAATGTTAGTTTATAATTACAATTTAAATTCTAACTGTTGTAATGAATTCATGAAAAACTTGGAGGAAATAGATCTTGTCTTTGGAGATCCTGATGATGCTTTGCCCAGGCACGAAGTTTATTTACAAGAGATAATTTAAATTTTCTTCCACTTCTATTTTTATGATACATACAAATTGTTACAATATGTACGTGGAAAAACTATATAAGAATTGATCGAATACATATCCATTATAAGTTTACCAATACAAAATTAATATGGCTAGGTTAATATTTCACTACATACCTCTATATGTAATGAAACTATCCTTCAAAATAAATTACTTGTAAATTTATTCTTGATTCAAATCCATTTACACGTAATGAAACGTATAGAGTTACAATTTTCTGAACACGCTTATATTTTTTTAGAGAAATATTCTCCACCCTTTGGAATAAAAGACTCTAAATAACCATTGTTTGTGATAGATTTATCCCACGAAAAAAAACTGATTATAATATTAAAGGAACGTCTATAACCATCAGATCTAGTAGTTTAAACTTTATCCCTTATCTTAAAAGTAGCCTTTGTACAATTTCTCAGGTAACATTTTCTGTTTTAAAAAGTTAAAAATATATAATGTATTTCATAAAAAACTCAAATACAAATTATATAAGTCCAAAGGAACATAAGTAAGCAGACGTGTCTTTTGAAAGAATTCTCAAATGTAACTAGTAAGATTATGAGAAAAAACAATAATATATAAATACATGTAATAGTGCATTTAACAACGACATAGGCCTTCTAAATATTAAAGCACAATTCTTGTACATCCATTTCCAAAATTAAATATATAAATAATTAACCGGTTATTAATTGCTTTATTCTTCTGTTTTTAATCTTCGGAAGCTATCAATTGCAGATATAATGGAAGTTTTTTAATTATTCCTTTTATTATAAAATGAAATCGTCACCACAAATAAAGGCTTTATAAATTTTTGGGCGGAGAATAATTACAATTATTTCGGCCATGTTTAATTAAATTACTTCTCATTTACTGAACAATCAGTGTTTGTTGTAGAAAATGTTACTCTTTTCGTGTTTTATTTATGGAATGTCCCTCACTGTAGAAGGCTATGAGTTATGCAATTCAAAAACGAGCAATATAAAGTTTGGAGGTTTTAATTTCCTTAACCAACCATAAGTTACCGCTACAATTCTAAAAATGTATATTATTTCCAAATATCCACATGGATATTGTCTACTAAAAGGACTTTGAGGAAAGATGTCGGTGATAGAGGTTTCCTTCCGAATGAATTGAATTTCTCTTCCAACGATTATCACTTACTAACAGTGCAATGTTAATAAATTCGGTGGTAGTTCAATAATGTTTTTAAAAATGACGTCCGTATCGAGAGCCAAATTCATCTAAGAGTAAAGGAACAGTATATATTACAGAGCGGATGTAAGTTTTAAAGTAAAAATATTTTACAGCCGTCAAAAATGTTATGGGAAGAAAACTAAAAGCAATTTTGTTTTTCCTAGGGAAACATATTTAATCACTTAATTGTTATGAAAAGCTAAAATATAATGTAATATTTACACAAATAATGTCTTCAAAACTGTCATTAAATTTAATTATTTTAATTATTCTGCTGATTAAAACACAATTATATGCCAACATTATAGCATGCATAAAACTGTATATTTTTAATATAACATTTAATGATTGTAATAAATTGAAAGTATATATAGAATATATATATATAAGATATATATATTTTATTTAATATTAATATATTATATATATATATATATTATATATACATATATATTTATATACATATATATATATATATTTATTATGTGGCTCGATATTATTAATATGTACGAAAAGTATTGAATTTCCTTCATAATTCATTTCCGAAATTTTTCAGTTATTTTTATTTTAAAAATATTTAAAAAAAGAAATAGCGTTATATTATACACTACTTATGACTGTAGTTATAGACTAAAATACATTGTACAAATAATTCAAAAAATTTTAGGAAACGTGTTAGTTTTTTATTTCCGTTTGGTCAATTATTTTATCCAAAAACTGTTCCCATTAATTGTTGATGGTGGATCGATAAACAGTACACCTCGTGTCATCATAATGTTGGCCTAGTAGTCTGTCAAATCCACTCGTACTCGTTTGTAAATATGTAAGTAAAATAAGTTTTTTATATTAAACAGGTTTAACTGCAATTAGCGGGAAATAGCAAAAATAATAACACAGTTAATGATGATTATTCATTTGTTAGTTTTAAACCCTAAAAATCATTTCTAATTTTAATGAAATAATTGTATATCTAATTGGAATAATGATACACGATGCGATAATAACCTTGGCATTGAACACCAGAGAGGAGGAGGGCCCGCGGTAAACCAAACAGAAAAACATAGGGACACCTTTGCGGCCATTTGTCTCTGTTATGTAGTCCTGTGGGGGGTTAACAATTCATTCATATAGTTCCATGACTACTATATAAAACGGAATTGTTTTTAACTACAAGTATCAGCAAACGAACAAAATGACTGTGGGGGAAATGCAAAAAAAATGATGTATATAATACCATTACTTTTACTAATACTCATTGTAAACTCCTCTATACTTACCCCCCTTCCCAGTATTATAGGTGTGTTGGGAGAACCCGGATTATGCGTTCCTGGTTGAAACAATGTTACTCTATTTTATTTTAACCTTATCTATAATATAGTATATTTATGATTAATATTTTTTTGAGGTCGAAAGGAAAGTTTAAATATAAAGAAATAATTTTGAAAAAAATTTTCCAAAACTATTGTTATAATTCTGAAATATCATATTACGTACGTAAAATAACCCAGAATATTTATCAATACCTTTGTTTGATAAAATTTCAGCATAACTTCGTCCAAAGTGCCAGATTACATTTAATGTCAAATGAATTAAATTTATTTATTTTACAGGTTACACCAACTGAACGTAGCCAACTTCTTTGAGAACAGGGTTTCCTAAATGGCGCAGTTTGTAGCGGCTAAAACAGTGTATGGCAATATATAACAGGACCCAAGCAACGTCGAGCCTCATGCTGCTGCTTGAATGGGTGACCGCTGAGCGATCTTGTGCTTGACAAGCAGCACGCCTGCCCGCCCCGTTGGTTCCCAGGTTTATGTTAGATAGGGTTTTTTTTAGCCCTAACTTCAAGACATCTTTACTTTATTTTCCATAGATTAACCGTTAGTCATTGGGACACACGCGGGTGTAAAATTAGTAAACTAATTGATTTTAAAACACTAAATACTGGCAGCTTTGTTTGCTCAAAAACTGTGTATTATGACTGAGTTCCACGCTAATGTCTCCAGACAGCCAGCATTTGCCAGCACATGAAAGACAAAATAGTGTCCAGATCTGGAAGACCAAATCACCGACAAGACTGTCCTCATCCCAAATGGTATCCAAATGGGCAGCCTTTTAAATACATGTGTAGGTACATAACGTCTTGTGATATAATGTGTCTGTTTTTCCTTCATATTAACACATTGTGAATTTAAAACGATTGTTGTATAATTATTGCGGCCATAGACGAATATGTAATTTAACCTAACGAGGACAGCACTAAACGCCTATACACAGTGTTATAAACGTGAATTAAAATTTAATATATTACTTTTTTTATAGTACTAAAAAAATTTTTACCCGTTACTTTTTAGTGATTACGTAATTAAATTTTTTACTTTGCTTCATATAAGTTGAAACAGATAGTAAACAATAAATATAACCTCTACATCGTCATAAAACGTAAAGCCTTATTCTTATTATTAAAGAGTGTTTTGGGACAATTTGGATAGAAATATTAAAAAATGACTGATCATATAATCAGTATTAAATCTTATCTTACTTAGAGACACCTACGAAAAATCTCACATCAGTTAGATCACAAATATATATAAATACGAGTACTAACAAATAAATGACAGAATAAGAATTAAGGCATACTTAAATTTATATAGTTGTTTTAAGATAATTATGATTATCAGTGTTTATTTAAGATTTTCAAGAGGTAAAAACAAAACTGAAATATATATAAATTAGTCTGAAAATAGACTTTTTCAGTGAAGTAGACTTTCTGCCTTTCAGAAACGGGTACACAACTTATGGGAAACAATTTTAAGCACCGTAAATAGTCTTTGCCTAGTTTGATCCCGAATCAAAATAATATAAACTACTTAGGTTTTAAAAGGTATAGAATTAGAAGAAAAAAAGTCGGTACTTTGGGAATTATATTCCACGGACCACAACCCAGAAATGAATCGTTATTTCACATTTCGTTTCTACTTTTATTACTAGATTAGCGAGAACAATATTTTTCGTCAATAAAAAACAGGAATTGTCTTATCGCAAACAAACCTTCCCCAACCTCAGACAGAGGTCAAAGTCGAGCGTCTAGTAGATATACGTGATTGCAAAGGTCTCGCAGCCCGTTCAGCTGGTGCCTCCGCTTTGTTGTACTTCCGTTGTTTTTACCTCTACATTTCTCCAAACACAAAAAATTTCCAACAAAAACAAAACATTTTACCCAAAAACTAAAACTTTTTATTAAAAAAAAACACTCAAAACTTGTTTTTAATTCTTGATCACATTCCGCCACCCCTAAAACCAAAATGTGCGAGTCCCTCCGGCCATCAGCGGCGGGCCCTTCGGCCGCACCTTCGGTGCTGCCCCGCGCTTGATGACGACGAAAGAAAAACATTCCCATCGAGATAGTACCAGATCAGTCAAATATCCAAATTCTAGAGGGGCTAAATCAGAATATAAGATTGAATTGTAATGGAAAAGGCAATGATGTAAACCGTGCCAAATCACGTGAAGCCGCGCGGCCGTGCCGTAATCAGGAATTCTCGAGAAAGAAAGATAAGATAACAGCGACAACAATACCGAATCACCAATACCTGGAAATGCTTGTACGTATTGAAATTTTGTAAATTGAAGAGTTGTTTTTTTCGTTCTATTCATGTTTGTTTTCTATAAAATTTCTATTTTGTAGTGTTCTTCATACTGGTGGTGGGTCGGTATAATCACCAACAGTACCTAAAAAGTCTCATTTAACCAATTCTTCTCAAAAATACTTCAAATTATTATTGCAAAAGATAAGAAAACCAGTGTAATGTTTTAAAAATTTCAGTTTCAGCAGACACAGCTTAAAGTACAAACCCACACACACAACAACAAACACACACACCAACACCACAACACACCACCACAACACAACCACACAACCACACACACACACACAAACAACAACACACACACACACACACACACACACACACACACACACACACACACACACACGACATACACACACACACACCACACAAACCTCCACCAACACGCACACAACACACACTATTATATATATATATATAATATATATATATATAATATAGAGATTATATATATATATATAGAATATATATTGTATATAATTAATATCATAAGTCTACTTATATAGAGGTATATTTATAATATAAATGTATATTAGTATTAAATAACTATACAAATATTTAATTGTGTGAAATTATTTTTTCAAGTAATATTGAATTTTTAAAAGGGAAAACAGTAACTCAAATCTCTATGGTAAGTTAACGCTGAAATTAAAGCTTTGTTTTCAATGAAAAGAGGTATACAGTAGGCAGTATAATTTCAAATTATGTTCTAGGTCCTTGGAAAATTCAAGGAGTTGGGAAGCTCAGTGATTAATTACTCTAAAGAAAAATTGTTTTTCTTATGTTTACAATACAAGGGCCAAAACGCATGTCTAGATTCATCGTTAATTTGGACGTCCTGTAAGTATTAACAATAAACAAATTTACATTTTATAATGTTTCCAACTCCTTTTTAAAAAAACCCCTATGGGTGGTTGATCCTATTAAACAACCTTTAAAAAGACTAAATCATTAGTCAGTTATAATCACAGTTTATGTGTGTATCAAATTTATCTTTCCTGACAAAATAAATAAATCGAAAAAAATGGTTTATATTTATTCTAAGGGATTGAAATACTATAAAAAAAATCATTACACTTTTTTATGGTAATGGTCAGAAGTGGTTATTAGAGTACATATTCTTTTTACCACCTTTAGATCTGCATAAGGATTTAAAAAATTATATTATTTTTTTATAACTATTTTCAATTTCATTTAAAGAAGTTTTAAAAAGAAAAATGTTCTAAAAATATTAAAATAACCAGTATAAAACACACCGTATAATTGCGTTCACGTACTCTCTTATAAACTGCAATGACATGCCTTGCCACGGGCTGTAAACACCGAACTACCCCGCTAACTCTCTTCTCTGAGAGTGTATCTTATGTAATAAAGTTTTAAATATATTAAAAATAATTCTGTTTAGAATGCAGCAAATGGAAAAAAAGTGGTAAATAAGTGGTAATAAGTATAAGTCGCGTTTTGGATTATTTTTAATCTTTCCCTAATACACTTTTTGAATAGAAATACAATCAAAATTTTACAATTAAATATCCCAATTAATAAATTTCAGAGAATTAAATAAAAAATTTAATAGAAATAATTCATCCAATTAATTTTTATTCTACATTCATGCTAATAAACTTCAGCTGTTGCACGCAATTGTACTGCGAAATAACATAAATTTCAATCAATCAGGAAATTTTTAGAGTTGATTTTGCATAAAATCGTTGCTATCTTGTAAACCTCAAAAGCTAATGTCATTAAAATATGTGTCTATTATAATCCTCTAAGGAAGTAAAACTGCTTTCATTTACCTTAGTTGCATATATAAACTATCAGTCACGGCAATTTAAAATGGGAAACATTCCTGAAACTCCTCAATTTGGCGTCCGTCAATCATTTCACTAAATTCCCTTTATTCCAAGAAACGAGTTAATTATTCGGGGCTTTCCCAAGTTCCATTTTCAAATTTGGAAAGTCCTCTATATTACTGTTTAATAGCACTTACGAGCTAATGCTTTGCAGCTCTCATCGTTTTTTTGTCAAACATAAATAGGCATTACACAAAATTAAATATTATTTTAATGAGTACCTAGTGTAAGAGGAACATGAATTTAACTCCTAAGTTTTTAACTCTTATATCATGTATTTTCCACGTTTAGGAGTAATTTATTTTTGAAGTAATTATTGTTTAATACTCCTCAGCTACATTTACCGCTTATTTGCCTAGGATGAAACAAAATTCAAATAATATAGATATATTCATCTGACTCTCTCATTCTCTCGATCTCCATGAAAACCACTCTCTACTGTTACGCGGAACAATCTGAAGAAAGAAAAGAAAAATAAAAAACATTATCTTTCAAATAATTATACTCTGATAAAAAGACTCCTCTGAACCTTGAAAAAAGAGTAAGAAAAAAAAAAAAAAACTGAACCTCTGAAAAAAATACCGTCTCTCTCTCTCTCTGAAAAACTGATAAAAAAAAACTCTCTGACTGCTCGAAAGGAAAAAAAAAAAAATCCTACTCGAATATAAACCACTTTTAGATCCGACGGTCTTTATAATATTACATTCTGATCTAAATTAAACATGTGTCCAGCGCCACGGATTAGATTTGCCGTTTGTCCTAAAGAAATAAATATCAAATATACATACGAATATGAAGGCTATACGACTAGGGAAAATTTATCCTGACTAATGTTCTATCTCTACCCTTAGTTAAGAAATAAATTTTCTCGATTAACCTTATGCATAAATTTATGCAATTGATTATACATTTTAGGGTATTTTCCCGCTATTGAATATCATATGATATTTTAGCTATTACTGCATAAGTTTTGTTCTTTTTCTGTTGAATTGGAAAAGCATAAATCTATGTAAATTTGTATGAAGGAAAAGCAACCAGATGATGGAAATGTAAAGATTATTCTTCACAGTTAAGTAGGAGAGATAACTCGAATGTTTATTATTCTAATTAAGCACTTTTTATTATCACATTATTCTACTATTCAAATTGCCAAAAAAAATTTTTGTACTGTTAATATATAAATATAACTCAAACTTGAATATTGGAAATTATACAGGAACATAAAAAATAAATTATGTTAAAAACAGGAATTAATAATAAAAGTTTAAGCTGGAAGAAAAAATTAAAACCATTAATTGGACTTATTATAAAATGACATTTTCAGACATTAAAATTTCAACAATTCAAAGTACAAAATTGAAATAAATATAAATTATATTTTAATGAAATGAGGTCTTTGTTTATTATTTAAAAAATATAAATAAAAAATAAATCTTTGATAATAAAGCAAGCAATTAAAATATTAAATTATAATTATATATTTACAGGGCTGAGTTGCTCTTGTTGTGACAAAATATTTTGGGTTATAATGCAATTGTAAATGTGACTTCAATGGTGGGTTATAAAAAAATTTAACTACAAAAAATTAAACGTTTTTTTTTTCCTTTGAAATGAATTACTTTCAGTTTTAATAAAAAAACCTGTATTTTTGTTCGTAAATCTGAAATTTCTAGCAACGTGATAGATATAAATGTGAGCAAAACTGCATAATTTTTAGATTTTCCGTTAAATTTTCCAAATAGAAAAAGTTATCGGTTTCAAATGGTAAGAAAAGAAAATTAATGAAAAACTGAAATATCCATTTTAACCCCATCTTTCTTACCACACCCTGTACACAAGCATGTGTCAAGTGATATTAAAAAAACGTTGCCATTTTATATAGGCTTTACAATGGTATGCCATATGGACCATAGTATAAGTAATTCGGTTACGTACTTTTATCCGGTTTGAAATATTTCTAAAAAAATAAAAAAAAAATCCCAAGCAAGCTACCAAAAAGATTTTAAAACAGTTTAATTAACAACAGTACATAATTTTTATGTTTTATAAAACTGCCTATAAAACAAGGAATTGAAAGATTACAAAAAGTCAAGGCAGCTTAAATAATTTTGTGGATGCTAGTCTATGGATTAATGGTCCCACATCATTTATCAATGTATTTTTTAATTCCTTATCCACTATCACTATTCATCAGTATTGTACATTACATTCCTTATCTTGTTTTGTAAGACCAGTGCCCACATGAATACTTGTACCTCGCATAAATAAAAAAAAAAAAAAAATTAAACTAATTATATTTTTCTCTTCTATTTAGTCAAGTGTAGGCTGCCATGGAGTTCAAAACTGGAGAATATGCTGATTATGCACTTTATTTACGAGTTTATTGTAAATGGAAATGCAATGGATTAATGGTCACCAATCATTTATTCAATGTTTTTAATTCCTATTATCCTCTTTCATCAGTTATTGTAAAACTTCATTCCTTAGCTGTTTGTGTTAAGACCAGTGGCCCACATGAATACTTGTACCTCCAATTAAACATATTTTTCTTTCTCTATTTTAGTCAAGTGTATAAATTAAAACCGTATAAAAAAAGTTTTAAAAAGAAATTTTAATACTTACATGTTTAGCCACTGAGACTCACCATTACTTGAATAAATATACTATCTAACCTAGGAATATAAATGAAATTGTATATACCTCAATTTAGTGCTAACCTCAGCTATCAAGTTTCCAAAAGTAACTTTTTTAATGATTCGTTATAAACTAATATAGAATGTAGAAATTTTACGAAACGTAATTTATTTACTAATGTTACTAAGTAACCTAATTTTTAGATTTTCAATCAACAAGTAGTTCTATTTATTTACTGAACTGGGACCTAACTGTGCTTGAGGTTTTATCACATTATAACCCACATTTTAGTATACAGGAAAGACGATAATAAGTTAAACGTGCAATGGGTTTTGGTAGCCCGGAGGGAATGGGGTAATATGATAAGAACATAACGTCTCGACAAAAACCTGGGCCTGGTGAGTGGAAAGTATGGCGTGAACTACAAAGTTCGTTAACCACAACAGCATTGGGTTAATCGGTGTTTCACTTTTACTAAACACAACTCCCCAATTTTCAACCGACATGACAAAAAGCGCAATACTAGCTCACCACCCTTTTTATACCTGTTTAAATTATAATATATGTTTAAACAATAAATATTGTAAAGTTTTATTGCATATTGTGTAAAAATTAATGGTTGAATTTTTAAATATTGAGAATTAATCTCCATCCATTACACAATTGTTTGACTATAATATCTTATTAAAATATATTAGGGTCTAAGTCTTTTATAAATCATGCAGATGTATTTTACCATCAATTCCCAAGATAACTTATTTCATTATTTTCTTCTTCTAAATTACTATATGTCATTCAGGCTCATAAAATAAATAATTTTCAATAATCTAAACAGTGTGACTGTTTTACTTTACCCCATTACACACAGACTATTAATTATATATTTTAATCGGTTATCAAATCAGTTCTAACATCACGTAACGTGACTGGTGACTGTCTCGAAGTTGTTATAAAACTTTTGGTGGTTCTAAAACATGCATTTCTTGTCGTGGTTAACATTTAAAACGACATCACATGTAGAGTTTTTAAATTGCATAAACTTTAGTTATTTAACACACCAAATTGTTATACCATCTGTGCCCGTACCTTTAACTTTTTTTTCTTAATAAAAAACTAAAAAAAACCTAATTTAATATTAGTTTTTACCTAAAACTTTAAATCCAAATCAAAACAAAATGTACTTTTGGTCAATATCGAATATAGGAGCATATGATTTAAAAATATTCATTTCTAATGAGTAGGACAATATTTTAATTTAATATTGGTGGGAGTACTAAGGTTATTTAACTTGTTTCTGTAGTTTTCTAAAACTAGATGTAACATTAACTATACAATGTATATTATGTTAGATTAAATCTAGTTAGATAGATGATACATTTATTCCCCATATTACCAACCAACAAACAAAATATAAGAAATCAAAGTTTTATTATTTTTACTGAACTAATAATAAAATCACAAAGTAACTTTTAAAAATAGGAAGTGATTACTATTGAAAATGTGGTGAAAGGAGAAAAACTGATTTTGCTGCTGTCACAAAAAGTTAATGTTAGAAATTAATTGTAATGTATAATTTCATTTTTTTTTTTCAATATTTAAAATTTTATCTCACAAGGGACTCATTTAAGCAGTCACATAGGTATACAGCAGACAGGGCGGCTAACGATGAGCAATTTTTACGTGAAAAAAGAAAATTAGACAGGAGCTAGAAGAACGGTCACGTTAATGTGTCTACTCGATACAATGAACACAGATGTCCAATTAATAAATTTCATAAATAAATATAACTAAAAGTATTTTAAAGGGAAATGTTTAGTATCACATGCGAACAAAGATGAAGTTTTTCAATCCTTATGCGGTGGAGTAATGATTGTTAGTGTATCTCATGGGTAAGTGGAGAGGGAGAGATTAATTCTTATCTTTATATGTAAAGAATTTACTTTAGGCTATCCCTTTTTACCACGTTAGGTCTGGATGCTTATACCACATACATAAACAAGAGTACTTTAACTTAATAAGCTCTAAATATAAATTTGTCTATATCTTTTCAGGAGGATTTTTTGAAACAAAATACAAAACATAAGGGCCCACTATTATTATTTTAAGTATTGTTTTCTTTACAAATCCTACAGAAAACATTCAGAAAAGTTTCTATTTAAAAGCATATTGATTGAAGGTACTTTGCCATACATATATTGTCCCTGTTAATTTTAATTGGTTTGATTTTTCCAATAATACTTGTTTTATTTCTACCACTTCTTTTTTCAAGAATCTACCATCTATTTATTACTTGTTAAAGGGATAATGTCATTGGATTATATGGATTATATTATATTTTAAATTTCGTAATATAAAAACATCCTTCAAAGATAAATTTAGTACAAGCTTGTCCTTTAAATGAAAATTATTGCAAGTAATACACATTATTTATTTAGATTTAGATTTTATACATATATATATATATATATATATAATTATATATTTATATAAATATATATATATATAATATATATATTGCATCAAAATCTCCACGTAATTTACAATGTTTACAACCAACCAAATGAATAATAGTCTCAGACTTAAGTCAAGTACCAGGACACTGCAATAAAAGGAAGGTGAGGCAAATCTAAACTCAACATTCAAATTGAATCGACCCTTCTTACCATTGCTACGTTATGTGTAGAATCCTCGGTTGCTCCACGGTACTTAGAGATCGTCTCAGAAACCTCGTAGTGCACCCAATAGTGCACCTGATGACACAATAAGACGTGTCACGTTACTTATTTATAGTTATATCTGTTCACGAAACCAAATTAAGTTTCATTTTGAGCTTCTTCGTCGCCGAATTTCTTTTAGATCTCTTCTGACGAACATGACTCCAGATTCCTGGAATCAAGTCTGAGACAGCTTAAATTAACAGACACATCAATATAAGGAAGGCGAACTTGAGATAAACTCAAGATTCAAAGTGTATGAAGTTGAGCAACTCGAAGATGAATTTGGCAGAAGATTAACCAAAACCTCTATTATTAATCTTTATGTCAACGTTATGGTAATTAAAAACGAAATTGAAATAATAATTTATTTATGCCGAACAAAGTACCACCGCAATACAAAGAAATATCAATCAAAGATCACCTTATTAGGTAACAAGTTGAAAAAATATTTGCGACACAAAATAACCAGACTAAGTAACTACATTTAAAAATCTACGCATAATCTATAAATTTTACTTTATTATTCGTACTTGAAGTTAAACAAATTTCGCAACATATTGATCTAGTAAAATTAATTATTATTAGTTGTCTCAATTTCAAAGGTAGTGTATCTAAATGTTATCTAATGGAATTCTGGTGAATATATAACTAGAGAAACTCACGCGGGAAAGTTTGGGGAAGCACTGTCAAAATACAACACTTTCCTCTGAATAAAACATTACATCACTGTAAATGACTGACGGAACACGAAAGGCTCTCTGACCTAAAAACGAGTTGAAATAGCATTTCACAAGTCCGCTGTTTATTTTTATCAACATACTTACTCTTTAAATTTATTTAGTGCATTGTCTTACGTCAAACCATGCTTCTTAGTAACATGCTCATTCATCATCATCCAATTTCTTTATTATTTACATACTAAATCATATTTATTTTAATCTCTTTGAATTTGTGATCTAAATGATGAAAAAATATAAATATAAATTTACAGTAATAAATCTTCGACTATCCTTAGATGTATAATGGTAATATATGATTTATTCTTAAAATTATTATTTTACCACAACAGTACAAAGCAATATAATATGTAAAAAACTTTTTTTTATTGAAATTGTAATGATAGAGCATATTCGTAGTACAGTAATGCAAAAAATTCGAAAAAACATGAAATGCAATAGAAAATATAAACCATAAGTCGAATATGTCAAAATATTTAATAGTCATGAAAAAGCAAGAAATACACTCATATTCCTCTAGGAAATATAACACGAACAACGCAAATGAATAACTATTCAAGAAAGACGTGTATGGGGTTATCTGTCTGTTATTTATGAACAAAATGTCAAAACTAGTGGAGGTAATTATGCTGGATTTCTTCCACAGTGCAAAATAAAATAGATCCAATGATTAAACACTCAAACGTTTATTATGATTTAACTTTATATTATTTTAGACAAAAGCTCACATTTTACAGATTAAACCGTATTTAAGTATAAAAATATACAATAGGCCTTCTTAGCCTTTATCGGTTTTATAACAGCCACTCACCTAGTTTTCTAAATGCTTGATGGCAAAATTTGCCTCTCCTTGTCCAATCTAGCCTTGTCCACGCGACCCCAGTTACGATTTTGGTCCTAAACTAAGCGACTGGCCGGAACCCATTTAAACACCCCCACCCATATAAAGGCAACCATATTGGCTAATAATCCCAAAAATCAGTATACAGTATCTTTTTAAAGTGATCTAAAACTTAAGGTCCTATTACTACTTCTTTCGGAGGACCCTGCTGCTAAAATTTGACTTCAAAATAAGTAAGGACTCTGCTACCATCATTTCACGTCTCATTCAGTAAATATGTTGAAGGTTATCTAGACCGTTTCCTGTACTAGTCAGTTTTCTAGATTTTTCTCTCTCTGTAGATTAGACCACTTGCAGTACTAAAACTATCATAGTATTTCTATTTTTGACTAAGATGGATCACACCCTTACTAGTACTAAAGCTATCGGATACTAAAGCTATCAGAGTATTTCTCTTTTTTGTAAAAATATGTGTACTGAATTTTTTTTTATTAAGTAAATTAAAACTTACGGTCACAACAATGTTTACTACTAACCCTTGACAACCCTTTGCGACAAGTTCATATAAAATATGTAATAAACCTCCTTGTCGTAAAACTTCGTGAATTCGGACTATATCCTCCTCGGACCCAGCGACCCCTATAGGGGACAATTTTTAAAACGCTACAGTAAACGGTCTGTATGTAGTAGACATTTCCAGATAGTTCCAATTGTTTCCACTAGAGTTCACCTGCATGCAGAAATAGCCAGAATACTATTTCTGCTCAGTCATTGCTTTGTTTTGAGCATTGCAAGATGGCAGACGGACGAGATTACAGGCTACCACGTACCTCTCAACGTAAGTATTATCTAATAATAATTAATTGTTAATATTTAGACCTAATAAAAATTAGACATAATAAATAAAGTACGTGTTTCAACATGTGATTATTAGTTTTGAGTTTACCTTGTTATTTTAGCCTAGCCGGGCATGGAAAATTTGATGTCCCCTATGTGGGACATTGGGTCTCGGCCATGCCACATTTCTTAACATTTGAAAAATGAAAACTGAAAACTAATGATAGAAACACTCGACATAACAGTAATGTACTGTTAAAACAATAATTGACTATATTATTGTTAATTATTGTTTAACATTTTTAGTGGTTGTATTTTCAATGGTTTACAGGGGGTTATTGAAATAATATTGTTTAGATAACTCGGTAACAACAATTTTTTTGCAGGAGTTTTGGATGAATTCTGCAATTGTCAGGGATTCAAATGTAGACGTTGGCCAAGGAGAAGAGATACATTGATGTGGATAGGCCGAACATAATTTTACAGTACAACGCCAAAATGGGTGGCGTCGACCTCTTTGATCGCATAATTTCTTACTACCGTCTATCAGCAAGAACAAACAAATGGACAGAACATCTGACTTTTCATGTGATAGACTTTGTTGTTGCTTCCGGTTGGATAATGCGAAGGCGGTATGATAATGCTGAACAAACCCCAAAGAAGGATAGAATGGACTACCTCGAATACAGAAACCGATCTAGCGTACCATCTGATTTACAAACCACACACAAGAGGAGGACATCGATGAAGTGGATATTTTACCACTGCCAGTACCGTCAAAAAAAACACGTCAACATCCCTCTTGACATCCAAAGGAAGACCGCAGCGAAGCACATGCCCATGATACCAGACAACAAGGATCAACGCTGCAGATTTCTAGGTTGTGATTCAAAAAAAGCTAGGATGCAGTGCAGCACATGTAAGGTTTTCCTGTGCCTGAATAGTGCAAGAAACTGTTATAAAAGTTTTCCATGAAATGTAGAGAACTAATGCAATATCCATTATTATCAACTTGTTTTATTTTGTAATAATGTTTATTGTTTCAGTTTGTATAACATTGATTTTTTTGAGGTTGGCCGGGACCCAATGTCCCTTATAGGGGACATGCTTGATTTCATACTGAGGCCTAAATAAAAAATTTTGAAAAAAATAATATGAGTTTCTTGATTTATTTGCAACCAATAAATCCTATTAGTTTCCAAAAATTATTATCAGGGGATGTATGGGTCCGAGGAGGATATAATAATTTTATTAACTTCAAACCAAAATAACTCATTTACTTATGACACAGCTCTAATACTCTCAATAAGGCGTAAAAACCTCCCGAAGTCAAATCTTACATATTTAATTATAAAGAAAAATTACACTGCAAACGTTTTACAGTTAAACTACAGTAGTATTAAAATTGGCATAACTGGCAAATTATATACACAACTGTAAAATTATACCAATTCAAGTTATCGAATAAGGGAGAAATGCATGTTTTTGTATTGAGTACGTATCAAAAATATGTATAATTTTTACATTTTAGTCTTCTTTTTTGTGAGAGGGGAATCAAAATTTATGTTTCTCTCCAGTAAACTGTACTGTTTTAAATATTAGTCAAGTAAACTTAGTAGAATTAAATACACATGAATAAAAAAATAGAAGCAGAAGGTTAAGACTAAAAGATAATCACTATTCAAATCCAAGTAATTTGAGATAGATCTTTTTAATATACAAAAAATTTATAGCTATTGTCTTCCTTTAGCTGTGTTATAAAATCAGAATAATTTTTAGTGATTTTAAATAATGACCAAAGCTGCAAAATAGATCTTTAGATGCAAATATAAAGATAACGGATGTAGGAGGGAAAATCCAGATTTATAAAATTGCAAAAAAGCTAAATGGCAGGCTTTGAAAAGTAACATAAGGACATAGTTTAACTCCATGTCAATTATAATTGAAATTTTCTTGTAAAAATCCAGGGTTGTAATGGCAAAAAGGATAAAAAATATACAAGAGAAATAACTCTACAATGAGTTACATACACTCTTTTAGTATAATGTGAAGTTCCGGGCTGTAAAGCTCGATATCCTGCTTACTATTCTCACCGAGTTTACTGTAATTACCAAACTCTTGTTACTTTGTGGGAAAATACGTATCATAATTAAGACTGAAAATATAGAATGGCTGTTAAAACATTAACGATCAAAAATCGTTTAATAGTACAGGATTGAACTAAATTGACGCAGAGTAAAGAATGGTCTTTAACAAGATATAATTCAAGCTACATAATTCAGCATACTCTTGCGTTGTAGTACTTCAATATCACCGGAACTATTGTTTACACGCCGCTATGTGTGTGACTGAACCATGTAAAATAGTATGTTAAAAAAAATATTTCACCTGTGGACTGGTTTTTCATACACAACAAATATAAGAATATCATAATTCCATTTTGGCGTTGTATTTCCAACCGTGGAATTTGGATGAGCGTCATCGAACCTTATCACTCGTTACGCTGACACAGTTTCTCATTTAACAAAGGGTAGATTTAAATTGTTGGTTTCTATGAGATAGAATGTATAGCCTATTAAGCGACACATAAAGAGATTTACATTTATTTCGTTATTTGCACAACAAACAAATTGAACGTGAAGAATTAAAACATTAAATTTAAATATTTAGAGCCTAGTACTAACCATTATTAGTTTAGCGTTATAGAGGTCTATTACTCAAAGGGGCTGGAAGATGGCATTATGTCTGATCACATGTCCTTCTAACTGCATATCGGTATGTTTCTTCATAGGATATATCGAAGCCAAACTAAACTATATAGACTTAAAAGTTTACATTAAATTTCATTTCTGTATATGCAACAAAGTATTTGTTAATGTATTTCTCTGAATGTTATTGAATACTCGACTTATTGGTGACTGATTGCAACGAGATAATTGCAATATAAATAGTTTATGAAGTAAGGATGATCTTGTAAAATATTTTAATTTAGCGTAGTAACACGTCTAGTCTAACGAAATAAAGTTTAGACTTGGATATATCATGTAACCTCAGTGATGCCTGGTAAATCGAAGTATGGAACGTTGTAGTAATAAGTGTTTGTTTTAATTGCAGTTTTGTTTTAAAGATAACATATCTGGTACACATTTAGACGCATATGATTGCTTTTATTTTTGACTTTTAACTTGTCTAAAGCATTAGATATTTTGAATAGTTTGTATTTGTATTTAAATAAGGTTAAAGTTTCGGATAACCAATTCAATTTAAAGTTTTGCATGAATAACTAAAGTTTATTTTGAATTTTTATTTCACGACCAATTTTTAACAATAATTAATAATTTTCATTTCCATCACCATTATATCATAATTTAATTCTTTAGCTATTACTAATCAGAAAAACTGTACAGTTAAATTATTTTGTAATTTTATTTTTAAATTGTTTATATTTATTGATATTAATAATTATATCAACCAAAAGGTCTTCAGAATAGTCAAAACTATCTTTCGACAATAGAAGGACAATAAAGCTACTTCTAGTAGTACATTGGTTTTGCACGATCCTCATACACAATGGCCGTAATAATATTGTTGATATTGATTTCTCGATCCGATGTTGATGTATAAGTGTTGGTTGTATATTTGTTTCTGCGACAGATAATCTGCAATAAGGTTGTACGTAAGGTTATATTTGTCTTTTTTAATTGGCTTAACCATTACAATTTTACGTGCAAACGTGAGTTTATTGTGAATCCTCCCTTATAAAACTATTTAAATATGTACTAAATTAAACACATTTTAGTCTAACAACATCCATGTACTTGTTAAACAACCGAAAAAAATATAATTTAAAATAGAATTATTTTGTTTTAACGACTTGCTATTAGTTAGGCTGAAGTAAAAATAAGCTCAAGGAAACTGTAACGTTGTGAAATGCTGTCACACTTGACAGGAAAGGAAGTCTCTTCCGTGTTCAGTGTGTCAGTTACTCTGAGGTGATGTTTTATTCAATACAGGGAGGTGTTGTATCTTGGCAGTGCCTCTCTGGTTTTTGACACATTTTTAAATAAAGAACTGTGGTTTTGTAAGTTTACTAGAACTTGGTTACATATAATTCTGTAGAGCAGAATTCAACTGCACATAGTACCGTACGAAGTAAGAATTTCATTGTTGAGAAGAGTATGGTAGAAAAATATGCATAAACGATTAAGTCATTCACAAATATAATATAAAATGCAATTTTATAGCGTAGCGTATTTAGCTGTTATTTTGAGAATATTGCAAAATGCTCCTTTATTTTTAAATCAAGATAGAAAAAGGTAGTTATTTTTATTAGGTCATTAAATTTTAAAGTTACGAAAATTCACCATAAGTCTGTAATGACCTGTATGAAATAAAAGACAAATTCATGCTCTGGAATTATTATTACTACTTTATTGTTAATAATAAATTAATTGTTGTTATGTTGAAGAAATATTTACTTTTTATAGTATACATATTATGGTGATTTGCACTTTGGTATGGTAAAGGGTGTTTTGAGTTCCAGGATTGTGTATTTTAGATGGTTTATTTGTGTATGTTTCTTCACAATACTAAAAGAAAAGAAAATGATATACAGCCTTTACTAGTGTAATGCAATAATTACTAACATGATTGCTTGCTGTATTGTGTACTCTCCAAGATTAAAAAAATAAAAAAATCAGTAAACATAATACCATATTGTACCCTACCAATATTATAACAGTAATTATAACAGTCTTACTAAAGACTCACTGTATATTTTATTAGATTTAGCGTGTGTTTAAATAAAAGGGCAAATGTCTTGTAAGTTCCTTAGAACAAGAATGGAAAAAGGGATGAAATATCTGAAAGAAAGCACTATACTGCGTCACGTAAGCCCATATACTGCAATGTCATGCCCATGTACTCCGGGCTGTAAACTTCGATGGATTGCACGTAGTCTGTCTTACGCAGCGACGATTGTAAATTTAAAATATACTAATAAAAAATTTATCGATTAAAAACGCTTTCTTTTGATGATAAATTAATTCTTAAGATGCATTATCGTTATCCACATGAGTGTTATTAGGTCGAACATTTACAAACACGTAATTAATAATACTATATTCCTTTGCATTTATTTCTAGAAAATCCACGTTTGCGCCAAAGCTTTGAAAACACACGTTTTTATTCTGAAATTAATATTTTTATACTGTGGTCTGTCCTTTTAATTAGTTATAACTGCTTCAGTTAATATATTATCCTTTTTTGAATATAATTCACCTTATCACTGTTAAAACATATGCCTATAAAGGCAGGTATGCACTAAAATATTATGATTGGGCTTTGTAATATTATAAATTAGGATAAATTTACAACTTGCACGCTCTCAATTAAATATGTTCTATATTTCACAGCTACGGTAAACAGGTATTACTATTACTATAAATAAGGAAAATAGTAATGTAAGTATACTAAAAATCCAAAATACAAATTTATGGTCTAATACAAGTACTTTGTTTGTATTTCCTGCAATTCGGGTCATTATTTTATATTCGTACAATGATAATATCATGGTAAGGAAACTTAAACAATTAATATTCTTAGCTTTCAATAATACCACGGTATGTTTGAGAATATTATTTTTTAAATGTTATAATTTATTGCAAACAAAAGTTTCTCTAATAAGACTAGCCAAAAACAGGAATTTTTATCACGTGCATGATTTTACTCGTATAAGTTACATTGATTAAGATGAAGCATTTTCATAAATAAATCATGAAGTATACGCTAAAATTTATCATATAATTATTTTTTTTTAACTTGAACATTAAAGTATTTAAAGCACCTTCAATCCGTCTCGTCATTATTTTATTTAAAAAACTTTAAGGTGCAATTTTAAATGTAGCCCAAATGTATATGAATAGAAGCTGGTAAATCTGTAGTAATTTGGCCATCTTTAGATGAGCACATATAAGTGAGGCTCAGATTAAAATTAAATGAGATTTTATGCAAAGAACATGAAATAATTTTAAATTCAATTAAAGTAAGAAGATATCATCAGGTGCAATATAATATATTATGCAAATAAATATTAGCCGGTAAACGTATATAATTAAATTTTAATTTTAATGGTAGAAATTTAGAATTTATGACAATTAAAGTAATAATGTTTGAAATTAATTGACTGGTCTATATATTGTGTTCGAATATAAAATAAAACTGTAAAGCAAAACAAATACTACTTAAACATGATATTTATAGAAATAATTGTTAGAAATCTATAAATAATACTGTATCCGTGTTTCTTAATTTATTGCTGCAGTCAAGCTAGACAATTTACCCAAAGAGAAAACGAATCAAAAGCTGTCAGTTCAGGAACTAATATCTCAGTCTTTTGTATACTTCTTAACACACTATTCCAAAATACCACTATATTCAAAGCGGTCTATAAGTTTTTTCAAGAAATGTTTAACTTTATAATTTATTGGGGAGAATGAAAAGCGTCGATTTTGACAATATTTCATTTAGAAAAATACTCAATTATTATAATTCACAAATTGAAACACACACACACACACAATATAGTATTATATATAATTATATTGTATTATTATATTGTGAGTGTGTGTGTGTGTGTGGGTGGTTGTATTTATACATATTCATTATTGTTAAATTCAAAGAGAATATTGATAATGCCTTTTTAATATTTTTTATAACAATCTTTTCACCAATACTTGTTTACTGTTTCCAGGTTTCCAGCTTGACAGAGTACTTATAACTTTGGAAACTAATGAAAAGGGATTTATAATTAGGAGTTATTATATTTTCGTAAGCAGTAATGGGTCAGTGTACAATATAAAAAAACAATACATACGATTAGCACTATATGAAAGGTACTTTATTGTGTTCAATATTAAATAGTAAATTATCATCTGGGTATTACATACCACTAAATTACGTGTAGTTTGTCTCACAACTTTAGAAGTTCTTTAGTAAGGTAAACTCTGCAAGAAGAGAGTTATCGGGGTACAGAGGGGTACAGCCTGGTTTGGCATTTCAGTTTATGGGAGTACGTGAGGCAATAAACTGACCTTTTTCTTATATTTTAGTAATCCCTTTTTCTCCACTTAAAAGTTACAATATAAAAACTATATGTAACAAGTATAAAAAGCCTTAGCTTCAATTTTTATTTTTTATAGATACATTAAAACCTTTCCTTGTTAATTTTTAAACTTTATCCGACCGCAATATGAGTTAAATAATTCAACGGATATAAGAATCACAGATACAATTTTTAATGCTCTATAGATCAACTAATAACAAACCTTTACCGTACCACATGTTATATACAGATGTCTTATAAGGATTAAAAGGTCAAATTATTGTAAAACACACATTGATTGTGTATTCCACTACAATAATTCTGCATTTGACGCTAATGGACATTATATAAACCTGCACAACGCCATATGACCAAAAGGAAAGCCAAAGCTATGAGTTTAAATACGCTCGATCAGAAACGATTTTACTGTCTTTTAACAGTATGATTACTAAATTTATAGGCTTCTTAATTAAACTTATTTACCCAAGGTTCACGCCTCTAGGCCTTTACTACCAAGACCTATCGCAGGTATGGAGACACAGATAGACTGACAATTTCTTGACTTCTTATTATAGTATTAAGTGATGTTTTAAAAATTTATCCATAAAGAACATAGAAGTCGTAAAAGAGCGAAAACCGAGTACTCATGGTAATCCGAAAAAACTGGAGTACATTAGTCTCCACCAATAGTAATCATATTAAATTATAAACTAATTAGCTGGTACATTAGTACATTTCCATGATACTTGTGTCAACTATATATCAGCGATAATAGTATAAATAGTTGTAAGTACTAACTTTATGTTTTTATTAATATCTAATAGGCAAAACCTATACTCGCTCACCTATTTATTACTAATTCTATAAAACTTACAAGAAAATTAAAGTTTTTTAACACGAACATCTCATAACAAAATTATAAAAATATATAGCATTATCAAAAGCTTAGACATGTGTAAGAATGTAAACGGGTTGTAACCCATATAAGAACTATATTTTGTTACTCGACTTATCGACATCATACACAGTTTAATATTTTTAAACTATTTTATACGCTAAAAAATCCAATACAATAGCTTTTTGTGATGATAAACTAAAAATAGGGGCTAAAATAGGACTGCAACCTTTAAAATAACTGCTCATATATACATTTTTTCAACTTCCTAATTCTTATCATAAAAAAATATGATACGAAAGTTTATCATCACTTAAATAGTGTAAAAATTAACTAATATTTATTATTCTCGGAGGTTAATAAGATCGCAACCCTACATGAATTATCCTTACGTTTCCCACTTTTTGATGTCCTATAAAGATAAAACTCGATATGAAAGCAATAACACATTATTGTCTTGTTTTCTAAAAGTTTACCTATAATGAATGAAATAGTATTGAAACCCCTAGAAAAACTATATTTCTTTTCTATACTTTCACTTTCTTAGAAATATAAAATTAGCACACATCCGTGTCATTATTTAGTTAGAAATACACTATTAAGATCAACCACCTATTTGTTTTAATGGGGCTGCAACTCGAAAGGAAAAATATTTTCCTTTTCTATTTCCATGTTCTACAAAAAAAAAAAAAACATTTATATGTACGTTGTTCATCACTAAACGAAGAAATAAATTATGTATCCTAAGATCAAACACTCTTAGTGTTTCAAATAAATTAATACTTCTAAAATATCTATATTTGCTTTAAAACATTTAGGAATTCTGGAAATATTAAGTAATAAAGCATATGTACATCTAAAAAAACTATATCATATATTCAGGAGTGTTTATTAAGCAATGTATATGACCTACCTATTATTCTGTAGAAATTCAATTGCAAAGTTACAGGTAATTGATGTTTAATTCTACATTTTATAATCTCACACATATTTCCGTTGATAGATCATGCCATCTCATTTGTGCTTGACCCTTCCGATCAAGGAAAACTTTATTTCAAAACATATTTTGTAAGACTTATTACTTTTAGAATTGTTTTTGGTAGATTTTAATTAAGATTTTTGGCAGTTTTATTTCTTCCTTTCACTGTCCTTATCACTTTTTCTCATTCAGAAAGTTAATCCTCACGATTCTTTCCATTTAACAATTTAAGAGTGGATTTGATAATCAAGAGAATCCTAAACTTTTGCTAAACATGCTAAACATTCTAAACGTCCAGAAATGCAGGAAATGAAGTAATTTTAACTAAAAGGATAATTTAATAGTGTCCAGAAATTTTTCAAAATGACTGATGAGTTGGTATGGTTATGATTGTAAGAGCAATAACTAGGTTGGTGAAATGTGTAGTACTTAAAATTAGACTGTAGTTTAGATTCATTTTTTTATTTGATATTTCTTAGATATATTTCTTAGTAGTAAAAAACGCCTATATTTCATATTAATGAGCTTTATAGTATGGTTCCGTTACAAAACATCATGTTGGATAAAGACCGATGGTTATTGCGTTGCGCTATAAGGGACGCAAGGTCGCGGAAACTGTTTTCAACTGTTGTCTCACTTGTCTCACAGTGAGAGTTTACTTATAACTTTAAATTTACGTGTCTACATTTTTTTACACTAAAAATAGTATTTACTGTAGTGTCAGTCTGTTTAGTTTGTAATATATGTAAAATTTAAAGTAATGACGTTGAATTAAAGTGATCGATTCGATTTGATGTACAATCCCACAACTATTATCAGTGGAACTATCATTAATCGATTTCTGAGTAGTCGTAGCAAATATGATACTAAATTAATGTAGAATAATTTGTGTTCGTTTAAATACTGCAAATGAATTCGAATTATTTTTCATAAGAGTGAAAACACAACAAATTTCGTGGATATAGAAATGAAGTAGTTAGTAAAATTACCTAAAAATCTTTGGCATAGTCTCCATATAAAATGTGAAATGTCCATACAAGTTTACCGTTTATTCGTATATAAAACCCTAAAGTTCTAAAATCTATGATAAGATAGTAAGCAATAAGCTTATAAAATACCAGTTCAGTACACACAGTTGTTACTGAGGCATACCTTTGTAAACCGACTTTTGTTGTTCGCCATTGTGTAAGTTTTTCTATCAAACTTGAACAATGCCTATTGTTGAGGGTTCCTTTTCCATACAAAGTCATTGAGTGGTATTGAACAGAAACATCTTTTTACTCATGAAATAATATATTTTTATTGATGTATGTACGTTACGTATTTGGGCGTTAAAGTTTAAAAAGCTATGTTCTGGAACCAAACAAACACTTACTATTTTCAAAATTATTTATGAAATGTAAAATTATGCTGTTAATATCTTAAATTAATTATATGTTTTTTTTACTATGGTTTGTAAAAGAACCAAGTATATTACGCTTATTTATCCCTTAAAATAAAATTATTACCTTCTTGCACTAAAATTTACACTCATTTGTAAAACTGTATCTTACTCTTTCGAATTTACTGAGCGTGTATAGATTTCAATAGTATTATTTCTTATAATACAATTTTACCCTCCACATAAAAACACTATATTTATAAAATTGAATACATATGTTTTAAGCCATATCATACCTATTTACAATCTTTTAATTTGTAATGATAACCATTAATAAATAGATAGCATAAAATACAGAAGAATTTATAAACATTTTATGTATATGCCTTTTAATGGCTAGAAGTTTCAAAATATTTGGTAACCTATAGTCAAATACAGAACAAAGCGAGACAGAAGCTGTTGGTGTCTAGAGCCCAAGTGTACCTTGGTACTTGAGAGGTACATTTTCAGAGAGCCACAGTGACTAAACATTTCCACAATAAAACGGCTCCTCAGACACGGTCCAACATTAAAAGCTTAAGAAACTAAATGATCCAGTGGAAGTTAAAATAAATTAAGATTATTACAACAAGACACCTAGTGGTGTGTATTAAACAAACAAATCTTAATAAATATAAAATATTAGAGGATACACTTATATCACCCATTCAAAGTTAACATAAATTATTCTATTTTTAGCATTGCTGAAGCTAAAAGTCACTCCAATATCTGACACGATTTCATATATAGGCTACAAGTGTACGCTGATAAATAATGCACACATGCTTCGCCCCTGGTGGTGTTTAAAGTAAAAGTAAAGTAAAGTAAAGAATGTCTTATTTTACCAGGCGAAGTTAGGGCTAAGAAGCCCTCTCTAACACTTAACCTGGGGACCAACGGCTTAAAGGTGACTTCCGAACCACCACCAATGGCCGGGCAGGCGGGCCGCTTGCAAGGACAGGATCGCTCAGCGGTCACCTGTCCAAGCAGCAGCCACGCTCTGCGTTGCTTGATCTGGTTATCTTGCGATAACCGCCGTACCCACTACACTGCGCCATTGGCTGTAAAATATTTGTAAAATATAAATTTGTTTGTAAAAATATGAAAAAAAAAACATTAGTTTCCAATAAACAAACTAAACTCATACATAGAATTAATACTCATTGTATGAAACCAATGTAACCTTACACAACCTCACATTGAGTTTATTTCACGAATCAATCAGGAAGCAGCGGTAAATCCATGAGTCGCAACGCTGCTGAGTGACAAGACTGGAATATTTTATTATTCCTTTGTCTTCCAAGTTACTGTGAGGGGAGAAACAGATTTGTATGTGTCACTACGTGTTTTATACGACAATAGAATATGATTTTGGTTTTGAATAAGATATTTAGTTCATATAGTTTTATTTAGTTTCTTTCTATAGCAATTCAAAGCACTTTTTTTAAATAATATGATTGAAATGATAAAAGTGTATTTCATTTGGATGCATTACGCGTGTGTTTATTTTCTCTTATTGTATATGAAGGCAAAATTAGATTTTTATACTTGCTCTACAATTCAATTTAAATTTATTTAATTGACTATACTGATACCTACAGTTTTATCTCTCCATTAGTTGGATAACTAATGTAAAAGAAAACACAATATCATGAAATAATGGTTATTTAGTAACTAAATATAGTTTATATCTCGTTATAAATACAACTGTCTGATCGAGTCCACAGATACAGACTATCTTATACAAACTATACAAAACACTAATCATTAAAACTAAACTATAGTTTTGTATAGTTTTGTATTAAGTGCATGTCTTTAGTGTTAGTGAAGTTGACAACAACATGTAGGTTGTGATTCCTGACTTAGGCGTGCCACAACGCTTTAGTAAGATTTGTTTATTTTAACCTAGTTTGTAATTATGTATTAGGTTAGTTCTTTACCTGAAGAAGAGATCAGATTGCAGATCTCGAAACGTAGTGTAAATGTTTTCTTGTTTCACTGAACGATGGCAAATGTCCGGAAAAATCCTGTTTCCTGCACAATATATACCAGCTTTTACGTAAATAAAATAACAAATCCATGACGTATATATGATATTGATATAACTGCTACATGAAATGTACGGTTTAAGTCCTTGTCCAACATGGTGAAAACGGTAACGATATGATCCGTAATTTAAATTTATTTAAATACGAGCTCTAATGTGATGCACCAAGGTTTTCACGGTAATTTAAACTGAAGGAGATATTTTTATAAACAATATTAAGCCAATTAAACCAATAGCAAACATAAACAAATAGCTAGCGTAACTCTCAAGGTTTTACAAGGGAAGCTGAAGTACTTACGTGCACGGTGTTGTTCCAGAGCAGGTAACTTTAGTAGAAGTTGGTCTGCTACATATCAGACGCCGCTCGGCGTGGATAACAGATAACAGTATAGATGTGCACATAACAGTAAAGATGTATTGTTATCTGATATCCGTGTCAAAGCTGATCGAGTCCACAGATACAGACTATCTTATTGTCACCTATGCATCTAAGTTTCAGTATTACTCCTATTATTCATTAATATTTTTGTGCAACGATTTTAGTAATTAAATGGTTTTTTAATAATACGTAAAACATCAATTTCTTTTAATTTCGGAATAAATTTATCAGTGTTATATTAAGTTTGCATATTGTATTGTCTTTTAGTAATTTATTTTAATCATTAATTGCCTAATTTATTTACTTTTTTATTCCTCTATTTACTTACTTACGTATTTCTTAATCAATAAAAGCCAAGACCCCCCTGACTGACACTGCTCAGCACTCACGCACCTCCTATTATGTCACTGCAGATGCTTTGCCACCGTCGAGCCAGCAGTCCATCTGTCCTAACTGTTGTCTGGGAAGCTAGAGCATCAAGCATCGCCACAAAGCGAAGCTGAACCCTCGTACTGTGAGCTGTGCACTAAACAATACAATGGAAAAACTTTGGACGGAGTTGTAGGTTGTGCCCTACCAACCCATTGACTCGGATCACTGGGTCCTTCAATATGCCTAGAATAAATTCCTGCATCAATTATAAATATAACCCGAATCTCAAACCATGTAAAAGGGATAAGCTGAACCCTAGACAACCTGGATAGGGCTAAAATAAAAACTAAGGAGCATGAGGATATAATACTTTATGTTATGACTATTTAAGTTATAGCGGAAAGTATGCAGCAACCACCAACAATATCGGTCAGCCAGCCTACCGGAAAACGTCTTTGTCACCGTGGTTGGGAAGAAAAGGGTGAAAACAAATCAAGAGACAGGAAAAAACATCAAAATTAAACAGTTTCAAAAGAATCCGGCTAGTAATACCATCCTGTTTGCACCATTCCTGACAGTTATGGTGATGGGAGATGGCCACATCTGCGGTTTGTTGGATATTATAGAGGAAAATGTGCAAAGAGGCGCGTCAGTAAGAGAAATATGCAAGCCAGGAGACAGATCGTTGAATGTCGTGCCTAGCTGCTCATCTCCAGATCATTGGTACGTGCTGATGGCGAAGACCAACGAAGTCGCCGATAAGAGACAGAGTTAGACATCTTCTCCCTCCTAGAGTACAACCTGACTATCTGTAATAAGACCCTTTAGAATGCTGTTAAATTAACTCACCGCCGGGTAAACCTCAGCCCTACTAGAGCCGTTCCCGTTATCTTTTGTCTGATAAATAATAATATGACCAAGATTTGTAACATACATCGTAGTGCGGATTTAGTTAACTTAAACAACATTGGAAGGCAGCTCCTCATCGAGTCCACCTCCTTTAAAGTAGGACGCCACGAACAGCTATCCTGATCGTAAGGACTCGACATTGCATTGCTACCCCTCCAACCCTTCTATAAACCAGGTGTCTGCACACCAGCTATTCCAATTCTTGAGGTACGATTAAGTCGTAAAATGAGTTGTACAGCCATCTAGCTCCTCCAGTACTCCTAGCTGGCCAACGGAAAGCAGAGGCTTTTGCAAACATTAAAACATTACAACAGAGTCTTTAGTGAACCACTTAACAACTGTGGGTAAATTTAAGTAATTAAAATTAAAGACAATATTAAAATCTATAATGTTAATATAATTATAATGTTATAATATTAAAATATCACAAATAATGTGATTCAAACAACTTAAATAACGTAACCTATAATTACGAAATAGAAAATGAATAATTCCTTCCTAATGTGCTAAAATTTTTTTTCGCATTTAAATCGTTTTTTAGCAACTGCAGCTTTGCATAAGAAATTTCAATTTGGGATTCATAAAAATTTAGAGCTTTCCCGGCGGATTTTAGAAAACCGTTATAATGCGAATCCCTATTTACTTACCTGACGAACCAGAAAAGCCTTGCTTTTGTGTTGATAGGGCATTTCAACTTTAACGCTCTTGACCTCCCTGATGTCACAGTTGTAGTTATTTATAATTAAACCCAATCGGTTATCTAACAAACAGTTTGGATTTAGAAAGGATAAACCGATGATAGATTAAATTTTAAACATTTGACGATCTGGCACCTGAGCTAATGACAGAAAACTTTCGATCGGAAATGCCTCTGACCATTAGTGAGGGTTTCTATGCTTCCACGCTGTACTTCCAGCTAAAAAAGAAATATATTTCTTGAGACAGCACCCAAAATCAAGCCCAGATTACATTTAAGTTTGTAATGGTTAGCTTTGGTACCACTATAACTATATTTATGACAACCTAACCTACTAATTATACTTATATTCCTTAATAACAAGTACTGGTTAGGAACAGAGTCGCGTCCGGATAATACTAAGTACTATATTAACGATTATGTATAGTTTTAATTCTAACCAAAACATATATGGTTTTTTAATAAACGCATGTACTTCTTTTTCGGGAACAGTATGTGCAGAAATACTATTGCAGGTAGACTATCGTTTTTATAGAGAGGATTGTTTTGTGTGGTTAAACAATAAGTTTAAAGATGAAGAACCTTAGTTTGTAAAGAAGTTGTGGTATAAGTTTACGAAGCAAAAATCGGAAAAAAGGAATTATAACCGTGGAAGACTAGTAGAAAGTAAATGAGTGAGAGACATTAACTAACTAACTATGGTGTAATCCAGGGAAGTACTCTTGGACCATTATTATTTTTAATTTACATAAATAATATTTCAAAAATCAATATTTCCGGTAGCTTGTATCTTGTTGCTGATGACACTGCAATTTTATTCCAAGCGGAAACGTGGGATGATATTTTCGTAAAAGCAGTTCAAAGCAAGTCAAAAATAAAAAAAAAATTGTTTTAACAAAATTTTTTAACCTTAAACGTTGCTAAAACAATATTTATGCCCTTATCATTACGCGAATCCAGCGACACTTCGATTAATAGTATTAAGCTCCACGTATGCGACTTCACTCGTAATACTGATTGCCCTTGTGACATAATTGACCGTGTTAATGAGTATAAATATCTTGGCGTTATGTTTGACAATCGATTGACATGGACTGTACACATAAGTTATATAAAAAAGAGATTAAGGAAAATGGTTTATGCTTTTCAACAATTACATGAAGTACTGACAATTAGAGAAATTAGAATGGCATGTAGTGCAGGAATTATCTCATTTTGGAGCATTGCTAGATACGAGTCACCATTTAAATTACCATTGATAAATAATGGGCCCATAATTTGATTTCCTATAATACCTGCCCAAACGTTAAGTTTCTGTGGATGCTGTGTATGACTCAATCTGCCACTTTCACATTCTAACAGTAGTTGTGTTATTGGTAATAATTATTGATTCCTGGCATCGATTACTACATTGTCAGATGATAGGAGGGGAACATTTTGAACACTTACTTTGATCACAGGTACTTAAAAATTGGTGTTTACTTGTAATACTTAATAATTTACATTGTTCAATTGTTTTAAAATTCAAATAGCTATAATAGCTATAACTACTGAATGAATCCGTCTTTTTAAGTCCGGTTTGCGGCATTGTAGTCTGCTAAGTAAGACGTTTAATTTGATACCAAACTTGACCTATGCTGCTATTTAAGAATTTTGTCTGACTCCTTGTGGACCGTCCCCCAAAGGGATTATCTGGTCGGTAGTTGGGCAGATATGTGTGTTACTATCACCAGTAAGCACGTGTCAACTTTGGTATTTTTTATATTGTGGTTTAAAAATTAAAAAAGAGGTTCCAGACTTAATTGACACCCTGTATACTGGAAGCATATGGGTTTGTTTGGACAAGTATATAGCTAATATGATTGTATGTATGTTGGCTTGTAAGTAAGTATTAGAAAATAAGTAATATAGTGTGAGCGAGTTTTAGTTTTAGTTTTTGTGTACATATGTGTGTACGAATGTGTGTGTGTGTGTGTGCGCGCGTGCGTGCGTGCGGGCGTGCGTGCGTGCGTGCGGGCGTGCGTGCGTGCGTGTGTGTGTGTGCGTGTGAGGAACTTGAGTGTGTGTGTCTTCTGGGGGAGGTCATGCGAGACTAATACGTTGATGCCATAAATATAGATAACAACCCTCGATGATAAGGAATGGTGAATTGTTGTACGCAGTTTTTTCCGATGTTCGTCTGTTAACTAAGAGTTGTACCAAGGCCTGTCCGTGGTCTTGATCTCCGACAGTTGGTCGTTTTTCCTTCTTAATAATAAATTATTTCTATTCACTTACTTCATCTAGATACATTCTCACTTTAGTTTTATTTTTCATTCTATAAAACATTATTTTTACTTTATTTTATTTTATTTATGTTTTACTTAATAAGATATAACCAAATTTTTTAGGTTTGAAATACCAATCGAGTACTTTGTGGTGACTTGTTCTCACGCACAGGCTTTATTAGGCCATGTGAGAATATTTCTCAAATAATTAAATTGGAAAAATATAAATTTATTTTACACAATATACGTTAAAACCCAAATATTTATGGTAATTTTATATTTTATACAATGAATATATTAATATAATTATATCATTTGTAATTTTTTTCCGAGAGTAAACGATTTTGATTTGATTTGATTAAGGTAATAAAAACCAATATAGACGTTTAAAAAGGGATGGATAAGGATGTGGGCATCGTTTAGAAATTTGGCCAGAAACTGAAGAAAATCCTGATTAACTCACAACAGAAATGGTGAAGCAGGTCACCCTAGGAACACAGATTTGTGTAACGCCAAATCTTATTTAAATTGCAATCAATATTCTTGACGGAAGAAATAATACGAATATTACAGCTAAGTGAACAAAACAAAAATTCGAGGGAATAACTAAGTGAAATATTTACAAAAGCTTGCATATCTTGCACATTAAGCAGAAACCAACGCTTACAGTGTAATACAAGTGTTTCCTGTAACAATATCCACCGAAGCTGGGAGGATAAGAGCGTTTTGTTGTTTCAGACGATGCCACTTACAGCGGTTTATAACACTAAATCCTGCTTATCTTTACACAACGCATTATCATCGTTTGTTTCTCTTGCATTATTGTTTTAAAATATTACAGAAATAAAGTGTTAGTTTCTATGAGCAATCAATAAAATAATACAAAAAATACTCGTATGATAAACCAGATTACTTTTTCCATTATTAATTTCAATCTCGAGTGACCAACACTTATTTTCCTTTTTTACCAGAAAATTTAGGTTTATATTCTTTTACTTGCCAAAATGATCGCGATGGTAAGAGGTGAATTAATTGACTTATATACTTATATTCTTTCGTTTTGTACATATTATTTAAAAAAGACCAACTCTGTCTTGTCTTTTGCAGTAAACGCACTTAAAAACAACAATACCCAATAAAAGTACAATAAATGAGAGCCGGTCCTTGCACGAGAAAAGTGATTGACTTTGAATTTTAGTTACACATAGCAGGTTTAATTGTCTCTGACACATTTTTTCAGTCTTATCAACCTCAGTAACTTTCGAATTATCCTCCTTATTCTGTTGGATAGTTTTTTTTCATATTGTAATAACAACGTGTAGAATGAGGCTAAACAGAGTATCAACCTCTCCTTTCAAATTTAAAAATTATCTGGGTCATATTTTAAAAATAGTTTGGACGTATTTTAAGAAGTATATAACTAATAGTTATTTCTATTTTACTTTGAAATCTAGTTTTATTACCATATTCTAAATTTGGTATTATCCAAAAAAACATGAATAAAATTTATGAATAAGCAAATAATAAATAAGGTGATGTACAATTTGAAGTTATTACAACGAGTGTATGCCTGGGTGATCGATATTATCATAGTATATTTTCTTGTATTTAAATTAAAGTTTTAAATTTCACGAAAACAACAATAAAATATTATTATATTATGATCTTATTATGATTTAATATAATAAATTTATTGCTTTTGGTTTTGAAACTTATTAATATTTGTATTTTAACTCTAAATTCATACTAGTTTGTGGAAGGTGGATTTGACCAATAATGCAGTATTAGCAAAAAGGTACATTACTTATTTTTGTTAGGTTTTGAAAATTATATATATCACATATATACAAATATTAAAGGACATAAATATAAATATATCTTTTAAATTTCTACTCTAAAACCAAGCAAATGATTGACATTCTTCCTTGGATCAAGAGAAACCAATGAGTCCAGTTTCAAGTTTCTAGTATCTTTCTATCAGAACATATTAACATATAGACGTACGTTGCCCTTTGACTATTCAAACTCTAAAATGAATGTGGGGGGAAACTCTACCTAATATGGCTGAGTCACCTCTTAATGTACACATCCATATATGCAGAAAGTTCACAACATAAATATTTATATCATTGACTATCACAACCATTATTTATTGACATACATTGCCTTTTTTATTACAATTTCTTTTGGCTCAAATTCATTATAGGTATATATACGTACTTTGTATTTTACATTTTCTTTTATGAAATTAGTTTTAATAATACTTTTAATCAGTGACAAATTGTTTATAAGTAATTAAAGTGTTGCCTATTGACATTAAATCTGTTTGGTTTTGTAATCATTTGACAACAATGTTATGGCTTGTTATAGGACCTATAGTGTAGCGTAGAGATATAACACTACACAGTTATATAAAAAAATCATGAAAAATAATACTGCTAATGCTGATCATTAACTAATGATCAAGCCTATTGTATATGTAAAATATCGACGATACACACAGCGAGAAATAAATTTGTTTGTCTGCATCCCAGCACCCGGAGTGACAGGTTTCGCTATAGTTTAGCCAATTACTATTGTTATTAATAGAATACAAAGCTCAGAACCTACAACGGTATAAAAGAGCCTCTAAATAATTTAGCTATGTTCTGAGCCAGCATTACTTTTTTTCCAAATTTTTTTCTGGTCTTGGAACAACAGCAGTTGATGCATATCTTGTACTATTTTGTGTATTACTTCTATAATAGTTGCTTTTTTTAAAACCCAAGGAAATAAACCCACGTATGTTTCTGGTCGGTTTGAAATTGAGTTAGACTATCAAGACATACATTTTTCACAGAGGCTACGTATTTATAGTATCAACTTGAGCCTAGAGACATGGGTTTTCCCATAAAACGCGGATATGTCTTTTAATATAATTGAGAAACAGGCGATATTTATTTGCTTGAATATAATATCGATACTTATTATATTAATTACGCTATTAATTTCAATATGATTAATACATTTATCGTATTTATTTTATTTTATTTAAATTAATCATCAACTACGTACTTATATCAGCTTTTATTTCCTTTGTTCTTATGTGACTTGGTTAAATAACTCATCAAATTCCAAATAACACTGCGGAATTGAGAATATTACAGATAAATACTAATAGAGATAGTCTTGAAATTGCAATATAGGAGTTATAAATAATGTTATTAATTCAAATTAATTTTATCTTTCTAAGATACTGTTGTTTATCCTGATATAGAGCTATTTGAGAAGACGATGTTTTTTTATTTTGACATTAGATGGCTGATACAGGTCTAAAAACAACTTTGTATTTAAAATGTCACCACTAATCAATACGATGTATTTGCAGGCTTAACGATTTTCTATTATTAAATTTTAATGCCTAAAACTTTTTTGGTGGTATAAAGAAAGCTTTTACTATAGAAAACGTAAACTTTTGATGTAATTTCTTATGAGGCATGATTTACAAATATTTTTTTCGCTGAAGAAATTGGTATAGTCTAGTTTCCATTATACTGTACGTTAACATACATTCAAATAAGGCATATGACTGAAGTCAGCCATATGATGTGATGACAGTGTTTCAGTTCTTTAACGATTAACTTATAACTATAAAGCACACGGTGCAAAATTAATAATCTAAGTGGATTGTGTTAAACTACAGTTGTTTACCCAATGCTGTATTATGCCGAGTGTGTCCCCATGCCAATATATCCAGACAAGTAGCATTGCCAGCACATTAAGACAGAAGCTCTCTACATCTGGGAGCCAAATCACCGACATGAATTGTCTCAGCCAAATGCCATCACAAAGGAAGCCTGTTATATGCTCGTACTGTAATGTGCAACTTTACATATTTTGTTATTTATGGGTGTTTATTTCATATTATAAACACAAGATAGCTGGCGAGATATTTAAAGTAAGACTTAACTTTGAATTCTGTTACGTTCCAACTATGGAATTAAGGTAACCGTCATAGGGGTCTTTGACTCAATAGGTTGACACAATTTCTTTCCTATATGGAAGATTTCGTAAAAGCTTTTAATTGTGTAGACAAGACATCTATAGAATAATTATAGGAAATTTCAATGAAGGTTTTCCAAAAAACGTGACTGTTGTAAACTCAAGAAACTTTTGTTCAAAACATTTCGGAAATGAGCATGGTACATGACCAAAAATCATAAATTTAGGGTGTAATATCATTTTTGATTCTGAAGAATTCTTTATATTTATACTGTTGATTGATAATAACTTCATTATTTGCTATTGAACTTTAACAGTGTAAACCATATACAGGCCACTAAAGTACTGTAATTTTTCACAAAAGAGAAATGGATTTACGAACCTCTCCAAAAGACTGACATACTGACAAGGAGGTTGATATATGAACTAGGCGGATACATCCCAAAACCCAGTCTGAACCAACTTCATTGTTGAATGATATTATTATTTGTTTTGATACATATATTATTTTTTGTACATTTATAAATGGAAGGATTTACTTAACCACTCTTAAAAATATAATCTTATGACAACTATTACTAAAATTAGTATGCTTTATTTTTAATACTATTAACGGGACATTTAAATGCTACTAGCAGTCTGACTGTAATTTTTTCTATTCAATTGTTTCAACAGTTGAAAAAACTACATTCATGATGACAAGATTAAGCGGGATTAATAAGACTCACTTACAGTTTGTTATTCTGAAGCAATAAAAAAAATTATTAATGAAACTTATAATAGTTTGCAACTAATGATGAATTTTTACGTTGTTGAGAAACAACCAATTCAATAACTATAGATTATAACATTTTTATTTGTATATTTCTCTGAAACATGCGTTGGATCAATCAATCTAAACAAAAACACCTGTTTATTTACGGTGTTAAATTTCCAAGGACAAAATTGAAATAATTTTCATAGTTAAACATACTTTACACTTCTTTGAAGATACTTTTATAAATATTATTGTGAATTGTGCCTTTTCTTTAAAATTCTAAAATAATTAAAAACTCATTTATCAAATTACCTTTTGGGGATATTATTGTTGAGACGTTACGCATAATACTTTATGTGTAATCTTTGATTTAATATAAATTTGTTTAAAAATTACAGATTATTAAGATTTTACTTAAAAAATATAATCTCCGCGAGGACTATAACAAAATATAATGTTTGTGGCACGGTCAGTAGCATAATGTAAACTAATGTACGAGAGTAAATGCCTAAACAGAGAGTGATGGATCCTCTGGGAGTAGTAATTGGGCAAGAGGATTCTTCCTACTGACAGATAAATTCAGTGTCAGTATAAATGAACGTAACATATTTATATTCTTAAAAATATTTCTTGAGACTGACCCAAATTTGATAAAATGCTAATAATCTGTAAGTATTTGTATATCAAGCTAATACTCTTATTAAACTAATCATTGGCGTACACCAGAAAATATTCAAAATGTATAAAATATATTACATACATTCTTTATAGTATCACATTGTATAAAAAATGTCAATGTTTGGAATGATCATGACTGTGTATTCATTCCACTTATTAAGTTTATTTTATCAATCTGATAAAATATTCTTAAAAAATGAATAAAACATTAAATATGATTTAAAAATTTTTTTAAATTGTTCATTTTTAATAAAAGTGTTGAAATGTTGTGGTTTAAGCTGGTATATTGAAATTTATTATAGTAAATATAGTAGATATTTCCATGCTTTACAAATTATACCAATGGCAAATAGTCACGTTATATATTGAAAAAACTCTTCTGATTAGTTCCATAGCGATAGAAAAGTTTCAAAATACTTATCTAAATAAGGTGCAAAGTATGTCGTATGATATTCTGCTTGTGTTATAACTCTTGGCATTTATATATATATAAATATATATATATTTATGTATCAATAAATTACATCATACTGTATATGCTAAGATTTATAGCACACAAACACACACACACACACACACATATATATATATATATATATATATATATATATATATATATATATATATACAGAATTTATACATACCATTAACTGTTCTTTCTGTCATGAATTATCAACAAGTAGTGGAGTAGTATAATATTTTTAAAGGGCACAAAAACAAAAACTTTTCTAATAGATCCCTCACGTAGGTAGTAAGAACGAAAGTTTACATTAATATCAATTGTCTTAATGTGAAAACTAACATAACAACTATAACTGGAATCTGCTAACTTTTGCGTTGTGAGCCATACAGGATCACAGTAAACGAATATGGCTTGTTGTATTCGTCTTGATATATTTATTTGATGATATTTGGTACGTTTCATTCAACTGTTTATTTCCTTTGTTTATTAATTTTACCAGTACAATATAAAGTATACACTTATTATTTCTGTTTTGACACAAATTAGAAGCCCTTCACAGGACAAGCAGCCTTACATATTTAGCTAAGTTTCTATACAATATTTAAGGTTTATACTTAATATCATTATCGATGAAGTTCCAGGAAGGTTTTAATGCAGAGAAAATAACAACATAAAACAAATGATTATCGACATATTTAAGAATTTGAATTTTTTTAATATTTATGGCACGTAGCCAAAGGTTAACTAACACTAAGCAGCAGTTGACACATGCAGCTGTAGTTTAACAAAGAGGCAAAGTATCTTATACATTAAAACTTTCGAAAATATTAAATGCTTATACAGGATTGGGTCTGACAGGATAGTTTAATGCAGATTGAACAGACGAAGTGTCTATCTTATTTTTTTTAATTCACCAATGACGAATAAACCATTGGACATAATATTTAAACAGCGTTATAAAACCCACCTTCATGAACAAAGCTGTGAATTTATGCACGTAAGGTAAAAGACATTGGTTGGTTCCCGTTATATGGTGTATGGTATTTTTATTGTACCTTGATAAAAAACAAAGGGATGGTACACTCTTCACTAATCCCAGTAAGGACAACACAAGCGACGGAGGAAGATAATTTTGAACAAAAATTTTCTATTTAAGCATACATGTGCATATATATATATATATATATATATATATATATATATATATCTTGATCGGCGTGAAAAATATAAATTAATGATGCCACCAAAAATATTATATGACAGAGATGGACGCTTTTTAATATAAAGATTTAATTTCAAAATCGACTATTGTTTCATTTTCTTAGTCAGTGCAAAAACATAACCTTAACTGCATAATCGTAAATAAGTTATGCCGGGGGTAAATTGAAGAGGACAAAACTGACACTGTTCGACTGTAAGTGTATCTGATTTCTTCATCAAAACAAAAAGCATACCCTCACTATGGAACTTGAGGTGATGGAGAGTCGCCGCTGACCTTCAAGGGTATCATTCAGCCAGACTCGATACGTCATGTACGACTCGATGATTTGTAGGAGATAAATAGGATCGTGGAACCTGTGCTATAGTGCCAATAGCATGCCATTTCAAGTTGCAGACTTAAAGGCGTTTTTCACATCGAGAGTTATGAGGAAGACTACGCATGGCGATCAGTGGTTGTGGTGCTCTACCTTCTGCACTGCTTGCACTATCTCCTGGATGGCGTCGATTGTAGAGTGACTGGATCGGAAAACGTGCTGCTGCCGTAACAAGTCACTCGCAGAGACGATCGCCTCGGTCAATATGACACAAATGAGCATCTTTATCACGTTTCCCGCCATGTCAAGCATACACAAGGGATGAAATGAAGTAGCAGCCTTAGCCTTGGGGATGAAGACTAAATGGGCTACCTTCCATATAGAGTAAAAGACACCATCTGCTAAACACACATTGAACAGGTCAAGGAAAAGTCTTTGATTTACCGTCAAAGAGCTTAAGGACCTCAGAGGATTTGCTATCATGGCCGGGTGCTCTTCTGTAACGGAGGTATCGGACAAAGGCGATAAGCTCCTCTTCCAGAAAAGGTAAAAAAACCACCAATATCTCTAAACTCCCTTGGTCTCACTGGGTGAGACGAAAACGAGGAGAGCTTCTGAGATACAACTTTGTCCAACCTCCAGACGTATTATCGACATCCTGACGCAGCTGCTTCCACCACCCGAACTTACTCCTGTTTATAGCTCCACGGAGTTGAAATTAGCCTTCGATACAATGGTCTTTACTTTAATGGTGGCACCAAGCTGATTTAACCTCGGTGGCTTCTCCGAACTTCGACAAGAATACCGCCGCACGAGTCTTCCTGAGGCCCTTGATTATGGCGCTCCTTTCATCAGGATACGCTTTTTGGTGAACTATCCGCACCACATCGCCGTAGGACCCTTCTAAAGCCTGATTAAAACGGCGTCCGGACTCTGTAGGAGGTTTCTTCCTTTCCCTCTTCTCAGCTTAAAAAAACCACCCTCCAAATAACCTTGGACCAGGTCTTTGTGTCCATCTCCGCTGGTTATTCCGCCTTCTTCTTTGATCCACCTCAGACTAGGCAGGACTAGAAGTTGGGTGCTTAGATGCGGTGGACAGGAGGTTTTTCTGCAATGACAGCGAGCAGGAGATCACCTCATAGGGCTTCATAAACTGGAGACGGGTTTCACGTATATAGGTATACTCCTTCATCACCTTGTTAATGTTATTTTCTAAGAGTCACAGCCTTTATCACGACCAATGTACTGAGAAATTTGTGGAAATGATCGTCCACTTCCTCCCTAGCCAGAGCAATGACAGCCTGGTAGAACGTTGGTTTTTTTGACGCCAGCTTTTGGGGGTCATTAAATTGCGAATTTTTTCGTCATCGAGGATGGCGGCGTTTCACCAAGACTTGTAGTCCAGTTGGTGTTGACCGGGCATCTCGACACCCGGGACCTGCGTTCGAATGGATTTAAAATCTCTCCATTATTCCCAATTTAACTAGGAGGGGTGGAATTCGGAGTGTTTGTAGTTAGGAAATCCGTGGAATGGTTCTTGCAACTTTTGAACCATTTTAATTAAGTAAGCGTTGATAATGTCTGGCTTAGCCTCGAATACTGGGTGATTTTACCCCCCTCCCCAACTGTACCCAAATTTTTATCAGACCAAACAGCCGCACACGCAACTTAGTCTGTGCCGAACCACCCCTAAACACAGACAGCCGCGAAAAAAGTGTCCTCGGAAGAACCTCCAAAGGTTGCAACATGGCCCTCTTCCAGTCGTCAACCGGCACTACTACGAGTAAAGAGATTTTCGCCGGCTGATAAGGCAGCCAGGTCAGTGCTGGCTAATCTGACCCGGACTCCTTTACTATCTGGCATCCTGGGAAGTGCAACGAAGCCCCAGTTTTTAAGCCTTATCCTCTGCCCAATAAAGATGTCCAACGTCACGGAAGCTGAATTACCAAGAGATATGCCCAAAAATTGATCGGAATGATTTATTTTGGAAAGCCGATTATATTTACTTTTTTCGATTAGTCAGAACATGGAACTTTGAAAAAGACACGCGTAAAACAGACAAGTTAGCTCCGTCTTTTTAGTCACCTCTTATGACAAGCATGAATACTGCTGTCTAATATAACCAGGAGCAGCAAGGAGAAATCAATTGTCAATATTAGAAAAAAATGTAAAAACAATATTTCAATGTAATTAATACATTTCCAACGCATTTAAAATGGAACAGTTTCAGTAATTATTGCTAATATATAAAGGACAGATTTTAAGATTCTGCTTTACGATGGGAAAACAGCGAGGTTTCCAACAAGCTTAGTCATAATGTGACTCCAAGAAAGCCTCTTCTCTCTAGATGAAATATAATTATTGCCTAACAGTCGTGGGAGATTTGCGAGCTGGTGACGTAATATAATCCGGCTTTTGTAATTGAATTACGTCACCCTTCGTGCACTTACGAAATTGTTACTCTGATCACGTTAAAACTGGGTTTAAATCTATTATAAAAATACAAAAAATAGGATCCGTTATTATCTTAATAAGGAGTAATTGAGATAAGTGTATTTCTTTAGAATCAGATTAACTAAATTAATTTTTCTTGATAAAATTAAATTTCATATGTAAATTCCAAGTTTCCAGATAAAATATTTTCTAAAATACCTTATGAACCATATTATATATTTACAATTTTGTTTATGCAATTGCTTTTCATATCAGCGTTTGATATAAATCAAGTATCGTAAATAATTTAAAGTCAATCTATAGTTTTTTTTTAGATATGTTGACAGTCGGACAAGTATATTACCAGACATACACGAATGAGGATTTTCCAAACCCTCATGTAAACGTCTTTCCTTACTCCCAATCAACTAAATATATTTAATCGTTCATGTCTCACTGATTTCGCGTAAAGATGATAGTTCAAATTTCCAAATTAAAACAATAATAGAATAGAACAGCCGATCTAACCAAATATAACTTAACCAGTTTAGTAATAGCTGTTACCCACGTCTTAATAAGTTATTTCCTGTTAGAGATAGGGGATTGCATACGTATAACATTTTTTTAATGACGTAAAAAAAATTCAAATGGTCGGTAAACAAATAACCTATAGTTGTACTTCCAGTCTAAAAAATATATTATATTTATTTTGTATACGTATATAGATTCTTTTTTGATACTATTCAGTATCGTTAGTTTTTTATTTAGATAATAAATAATCACAAAAGATTACGTATTAATTTAATTAGTTTAGCCTCAAATATGTATCTAAAATTCACATTGTTTAACATTGTATAATTTATACACAATAGAACCCAATTTGTTTGGAACAATAGTGAGAGAGGCTATCAAGTTTCAAAACAAATATGAAACTTTGTTATTGAATTTTACGAACAAAGTCCTCCATTGATTTATGTAACTTCTTACATCGTAATCACTTCTTTACTGCCTTACAAGTATTCCCAAATTGGCCCGTTCCTATAAGGAGGCCATAAATTTGTTAGGAAATTGATATTGTTGTTAGAATCTCTTCTGTCTTTTATATTTTACAAAGGATATATTTTTATAGTTGACCAGGAAACTATTTAATTGTAAACGTATAAAAGATACAGAAAATGAAAACTTTTATCACATATAAACATCAAAAAACTTATATTTAATAAATAAAGAATCCACAAAATATATAAGTATAGTTGGAAATACGTATATTTTATAAAGCTATTTTTAGAAAGCTTTAGAAATATGATAATTTAAATATGCGTTTATACTTGTGTATACTTATAAACGCTTAGTAATTCTGTCCTTGGCAACAAGAACTTCAGCCGCAACAGCCTTCTAGTTCAACTCTGGTAGAGTGGCTTTACCTTCCTGTAACTTATACTCCTAACTTTAAAATCAATGATAACTTATTACATACTAGCTGTTTCCCGCGGCTTTGCACGCTTTTCGTAAGCTTTGCCCGTGTATGTGAACTTCTTGTTTAATTGAATAATATTTACAACGCCGATGTAGAGTTTGCCTTGTTGCTACGACCAAGAAAATATGTTTATAGCCCTTTATTATAAAGTGGTCCAACACACAAACTTTAAGTTCAATCAGAAATATATCTTAAGGGCACCCGAAGTCCAAAAATTGTATTTTTTATGGTTCTTTGGGTTATGATTGAAAATTATTCTCTGATTCTCTGAAATGTTCTCTTTTCAACGATATATAACACTTTATAGTAGAAAATATCCATGGTTACAAAAATAAATGTTTTTCAAACGTCTGCACTCAACTTATAACAGTTTTGGTGATGGATTCTACTCACGCGCATAAAATGCTTTGATATAGTACTACTACTTATGTTTCTTTATGATTTAATGATGGAGATGATGTAAAGATTGATAAGTTAGAGTGTATCGGGCATGTGCAAAAGCGTTTGGGCACACGGTTGCGTAAGCTAAAAGAAAAGTCAAAGAAAGAAAAGTTAGCCGACGGAAAGCCGCTAAGTAGTAAAATATATAAACATATTTTCATGTTTCATCTGACAACAATGACCCTATGCACCAATTGTGTCCCAACGATGAAGCGACATGGTGCAAATTCAACAAATCAATACTAGAAAATACAGTGTATGACCATACAAAACACTTCCACCTACCTTCAGAAGTAATGTTAAAAATTAAACCAATATTTAAAAGCCTTTTTGATCCTGCACTGTTAGGAAAATGCCTGAAGGGCAAATCGCAGAACCCCAATGAGAGTCTCAATAACCTTATTTGGTGTCGCATCCCGAAAAGATCCTTTGTTACTTTGCCTACACTACAGTTTGGGGTGTATGACGCTGTTTTGTCAATCAACGAAGGCTACTCCAGTAAATGTAAGGTTTTAGAACATTTAGGTTTGAGCGTTGGTTCTAACATGCTAGAAGCGATGAAACGTTTGGACTGCGCGCGCGTTAGAAAGGCTGAAATGGCAGCAACCGAATTGAAAAAAAAATCAGACAGAAGAGAACCCTAAGTAAGAGGAAGCTGGAAGACCTCTATGAGGAAATGGAAGATCCAGATAAGCCACCATATGGTGCTTGAGAACACTAAATGTAAGTAGTCTCTGTACCATATAGTTTTAAGGTATTTTGTGAATTCCCGAATATTAGGATTTTTAGCTTTTGATATCATATATTTCAGAACCCTTACATGCTAGAGAACCCAAATTTTTACATTATTTGTAGATAGGTAATATCAAGTTCTTGGTAAAGTTTCATTAACATATATTCAAACAAAAATTTAAACAAAAATTAAAAACCATTTTTTTTAATTTTTTTCTGTAACACATAAAAAAATCAAAACAAATGTTTATTTTACTCTACCATCACAAAATTATACGCAGAACTAAACAATGCACCGAGCTTTAAAATAAAAAAAAAATTTAGGTTACTAAGTGCTCTGGTTACAGAGATATGTCACATAAAGTTAACATTGTCGTTAAATGGGACTTCGGGTGCCGTTAAAGACAAATATACGTAATAACTTGCCTTCAAATAGTGTTTGGCTATGTAAAATACGTAACTGTCACGTAATTGCAGTTTATAGTGTGCAGGCGCTTTGAAACCTTTTTGTCTGTTGCAGCGCCGCTTGGTGGTGAGTTACATCAATCCGCATAGCTTATAAACCTTCTCCGTGGGAAACACGTATACATACAAATTATTCATAATGGTCTGTCTAATATTTTGCGATTCCATAAAAGACAAACACACAAACATTCATTTATATATATACTAGCGGGCCCGGCGCGCTTTGCTGCGCATTTCAATAATTTTTTGCAAAAGTTGCCCGCGGCTTCGCACGCAATTTCCCGTTGAAAACAGTACACTATATTCACTTATTCTTTTTCTATCACATTCTAAACATTGCTGAGATAATTGATAGTCGTTCCATCGTGAGCCTCTTGGGCGTATTATGAAGGTATGTACCATATTCCTGCCTCTATCTAGCTGTTACCCACGGCTTCGCACGCAAATCTTAAGAACCGAAGTCCTTATATTACTTAGTAAATTTTTTTTTTTACTATAATAAATTTTAGATTAAATTAGTTATATCTCCGATGCCACGATTGAGCTTGCTTTGTTGTCTCGATCGAGAGAATATGTACACACGGAGTTTTGAGAACCATACTTCTGTCAAAAAAAACAACTAAGGTTGATTTTATAACATTCTTTATATTTGTAGCCAACGTAAGATAGTAATTATGATACCTGCATTACTCTTCTGATCAAGCATGAGCATGGTTTATATTAAATAAATATTGCAGTTAAAGGTGAATTTTTACGTCAAATTTGAATTGTATTATCTGGATAGTAAAGTCTATGTTTAACAGTGATTGCAAAAACAGTTTAAACAAAATTTGTCGTTTCTCTTAAGCTTACTCTATGCTTTAAAACTATAAGTGTAATATATGTTTACAAAGAACAGCTAATTAAAAATTTGAAAAGACGTTAACATATGTTTGCTGCAATGCATTTCTTATGGGTATTTCTGTAACCAGTGGGGCGGAATCCTGAATCGGGAAAGGGATGGGCATAGCTTATAAACCTTCTCCGTGGAAAAATACATATACGTACAAATTTTCATCATGATCGGTCCAATAGTTCACGATTCCATAAAGGACAAACATACAAACATTCATTTATATATATATATAGATAAATATTGCAGTTAAAGGTGAATTTTTACGTCAAATTTGAATTGTATTATCTGGATAGTAAAGTCTATGTTTAACAGTGATTGCAAAAACAGTTTAAACAAAATTTGTCGTTTCTCTTAAGCTTACTCTATGCTTTAAAACTATAAGTGTAATATATGTTTACAAAGAACAGCTGATTAAAAATTTGAAAAGACGTTAACATATGTTTGCTGCAATGCATTTCTTATGGGTATTTCTGTAACCAGTGGGGCGGAATCCTGAATCGGGAAAGGGATGGGCATAGCTTATAAACCTTCTCCGTGGAAAAATACATATACGTACATATTTTCATCATGATCGGTCCAATAGTTCACGATTCCATAAAGGACAAACATACAAACATTCATTTTTATATATATATAGATATATATAGATTTTTATGGAAAATCACACACCTACAGTATTGAGATAAAACTACGAAGGCTGTCCACAAATTGTATTATGTTTGACATACAAAACACACAATCCATACTATACATACAAAAAGAAGGTAGAAGAAAAGATTTTATTATATACACTTGAAAGTGGCAATAAAATATTGTCATCCAAAATACTCAACTTTAAAATTTAGGCACTCACTATAGCGATAAACTAGTTTTGAGGTTCCCTCGTCATAAAATTCTGCCACATGAGACTGCAACAAGGTATCCACAGTCCACACCCTTCCGCAGTTCCACATCTTCATGAAATCGCTTCGTCGGAATTCACTTCTTTAAATAAGTCTAGGTTCATGTAATGATTTAATCGTAATCACCACCATGTTTTTCGTAAGTGACCAAAAATGAAAATGAAGCAGCCATACGTAGACTTTTATGGGTTCTGTTAAAATATTAACACATGGAGCATGATTATACATACATCATTCATGACTCCCAAGTATGTAAACTTTTAATATTAAAAATCTGATAGAAAAACCAATTTTATTAACAAAACTGTGAATGTATCATGTAACAATTAATCTCATAACATATTCTATCTGTAGACTTGAAACTCTGAAGAAGTTTAATTTCTAAGTAAAACAGATAATGGTGCATGTACTACCGTAAATTTTGACATAGCGTCGTCGTAACTGATTGTTACTGAGGAAGTTAACGCAATTTCTCTTATGTTTGACAGAGAATTAAAAGATTTTTTTCCTTATTATCCATCGTCTATCGTTACATATCTCTAAAATTTATTGACTTGAAAGTTGCATTGAACCTCGGCTGATCCATAGCGGCCGCGTACTCGTACCATGTTTAAGTATAACATGGCTTTATAACTGTTAAAAGAGGCGTATTAGTGTATTTATAACAAAAAGTAAACACTCCACTACAAAACAAATCATTAGTCAAAGTCTTAAGATGAATTTAGCAAGTAAGACCTTAAATTCAAGTGAGGAAGTACATTTGTTTTATAAACACCCGTCGCCTTATAAGATTTTAAAAACTGTTGATTCACTGACTATGATTTTCTCATTTGCCGGGTGAGTGCTGGTATATAAGCTTACTAAGTGATTGACGATGATAAGACGTTTCCCCTCCAACTACGAAGTAGACTATGAGAAACTACAAAAGTACACTGGGTACTGATACTTCCAATCTAATCTAATATAAATATCCAAATCCTATGGATATTTCAAATTGTAATGCCGATGTACTGAAATATAACTAAATCGAACTTAGTTGTTCTGTTCTCCATTAACTAACATATTAAATTTATCACTTGTTAAAGGTTGATATTTTAGTTTACAAGAAGTTATTATAACATAATCAGAAATTATACTTTACATATAGTAAAAATAGAATTAAACCCAGTTTTAAACGTGAACAGAGTAACAATTTTGTAAGTGCACCAAGCGTGACATAAACCAATTACAAAAGCAGGATTATATTACGTCACCAGCTCGCAAATCTCTCACGACTGTTAGGCAATAATTATATTTCATCTAGAGTGAAGCAGCTTTCTCAGAGTTGCATTATGATTAAGCTTGTTGGGAACCCCACTCTTGCCACGTTGTAAAGCAGAATCGTAAAATCTTTTCTTCATGCATTAACTACTATTTCTGAAATATTTTCTTTTAAAACTAATAATATTAATACTAATATTATATTATTAATTATACTATTATATTATATTATTAATATTTTGGAACTTATTTATTTACATTGACATATTGTTTTTTGGTACAATATATTCTTAAAACATTTATAAAATAAAAGCAATTATGGAGCCGTATTTACTTGCGAAGCGGATATGTGTTTCATCCAGTGTTTCCTATTACAATAAAGATTTACTGTAAAACATAACCACATTAGTTATTATGTTTTATAAGAGTTGTAATAAAAAATATATATTCTATTTAAATACTTAGAAATGATATTTAAAATTGTCGTTTGTTAATTTTTTTTCAAGCTAAGACAATATCTGGCAAAATAACGCTCCTTCAATGCACCTTAAACTCCTTGCCCTGTTGAACTCAAATGATATCTAGGTGGCGGGCTTAGGGGCATAAACATTTTTAGGAATTACGTCTAAAACTTAATTATTCAATGAACCTTTAACATTTACTTTCATTCACGTTGATTTCAACTCATACGCGCGACGCCAGCATCTTGGGTCGACATTGCAGGTGTAATGGCAAAAAAGAAGATTGACTCAAAACAGGAGAAGAACTACTCTCGAAGACAATGTATTTGAAGTATACATACTTGAAGTACTCAGAATCAAAATAGGACCCAAAGGTATACCCAAAATAGGACTCACACACTCACAGAAGAAAATGGTGACAGGATTTGTAATTTATCAAGGCAACTTATATAATCATAACAACGTGGTCTCGTCTTGACCTGTTTCCGGAGCTCGTAGTACAACTGAAACTTTAGGCTATGGTGTAATGTTCCCGAACTTGCTTTTATTGATGTAAAGAAAACTTTAGGTTATTTACTTATTAAAATTCTGATGGCATTATGTTCCAGTAATTAAGGCATATGCAGATTGACGTATGCTTAATTTTAAGTTTTTACACCAACCCCTTACGGAGTCTCCCTGAAGTAGTGGATAGCTACTGATTACACCAATTCAGTGCCCTACGTCTCTGTAAAAAGTTTTATGTTTCTATGAATATAAGTATAGAATATATTAGACTATAACAAAACACACACACACACACACACACACACACACACACACACACACACACACACACACACACACACACATATATATATATATCTATATATATATATATATATATATATATATATATATATATATATATATATATATATATATATATATATATATATATATCTAAGTATCAATCTATCTTGTATGTGTACATTAATTAGTATAAATGGCAATAGCCTTATTTAATTTCAATAAACATTGAATCGCAAAAAGTACTTGCTCCGCCGTGACTCGAACCCGGATCTCTCACTTGCCGGGTGAATGTGCTACCATTACACCAAAGAGCCCTCACTTTTTACGATTAAATTATTTTGTATTTGGCCATATCTGTCACTTTTTACTATTCAATGTTTATTGAAATTAAATATGGCTATTACCATTTATACTAATTAATGTATATAAATAAATAAATATATATATATATATATTATTTTGTCCCGGCGGAGCAAGTACTTTATGAATTTATATATATATATATATATATATATATATAAATTCAAAAAGTACTTGCTCCGCCGGGACAACATAATAGCAAGTACTTTTTGTGATTCAATAATTTTTTAATTTAAATTAGGCTATTGCCACTTATACAAATGTAATGAAAACTCATTAACTAAAATATCTTGGTTGCATTTATGTATTATAATTTGCAATTATCTTAGCTAAATCCAAGCAATTATCTTATCATTTAGCTAAATTTTCCTAAATGTCAATATCACTAATAGTTGTATGTAAAAAGGTATATATTATTAATAATTTTGTATTAGTTCAATTCATTAAAAAATTCCATTTCACTGACAGTGAGGTCTAAATTCCATTTGTATTTTCCACTTATAATATCTTTTGAAAATCAAAAACAGTCTCATCCGTTTTATAGTTATGGTGTAATGAAAATATTAATAAACCATGTTCTGAATGAGAATGATTTATACAAAAAACTAACTTATTATGATTTCACCTGTTTATTACCTTCAATGTAACTTTTCTTATAGTAACTGTAATAAAAACATAGCAATATAAAATAGCTTACTCCAGCTTCTCTTGGTTATAACTTGCTTAAAATAATTTTTACTGTTCATTTTGTATATACAGGTAATTATGGTACAAAAATTTTTGTCTTTGCATAAATAATATGATAATATGATTAGGGAACAAGAGAATTGCAGAATAACAAGTTATAAATATCACTTTACGCGACAGCGGCTGTTATGAGCCGAGAGGATAAACAAGGCGGCCTTATGCAGGTCTCGTTATGTAACTAAAACTTCTAAAACTGGATTTTATCTTTTTATTTTGATTGCTAACTGATATAAAACTATTCAGTAACATTATAATTTTGTACAAATGAAATACCACAGGTTTGAGTAATTTACTCAAAAAGCCTTTATGCTTGATTATTCCACATAAACCAGTAAAGAATTATCTCGTATTAGTTTTCTGTATTTTAAAAATAACAAACATACAATAATTAAAGGTGTGATGTAAATTAAACGGGAAAAATTTCTAATTTGAAAGAAAAATATACAACTAAAGTTTTTAATATTATAGTTAAGTTTATGTTGTTATTTTATATACTAGAAAAACAAAATCTTCTTCAAACATACTTCAAATACTAGAAATTAATATTAAATAAAAAATGTACACAAATTCCCCTCACATTATTTGTGGAAGTTAAATATTCTTACAACACACGTAGACTACCACTCTTTATGCCTTTTTGTATACCTTTCTCTTTATTTCATTGATTACATTATCCTTTTGTGTTAAAAGAAGATGGTCTTAAATAGTTTTCATCGAATACATAGTTATAATTTTCTCAAAATAATATCATTTTTCTCGATTTAGTACTCAATAATGACATGTTTATTTTCGTAGTCATAAATTCTATCTTATTAATTTATGAAAAGTAAAAGTTTAAAGTAACTGGTATGATTTAAGGTCTCGGTTCGTAATGTTTAACTTTAAAATTAATGTTGAAAGCTATACTCGGCTTCTAATTAATTAAGTTAAACCAAGAAAACGTATTTATCTTTTTTATAGGTCTTAATATAATGTTGCTTGCGCACTCTTTAAGCCGATCCCGTGTGTTTTTTTACATCTTATAGCCATAAAACTCCATATACTAGAATTTGTTGCATCTTTGTCATGTCGTTCCATTACCATAACAGATTAAATTATTACTTATTACACTGCTTGAATTTAGTTAATATGCATCCAAACAGAGTATGTTAATGTTAGTTATTTTTAGTTATCTTTAAATCATACAATTTTAATTTTGTTCAAAAATTTACATTGTAAATTAGTATTATTGTGATTGCAAACTCGAGTGAAGATAGACTCGGTTATCACACACAGGCATTTGCCCATGTGGCTACCTGTATATTATTATCACTATATTTGTGTTGTATGTAAATGAGATGAATAAATAAAAAAAACGAAATGAATGCTTCAAATAATGTTTTTCTTCCATTTGTTATGATACTTGAAAGTTCGTACTGTAATGTATAAGAAAAATAGAAAAAGTATTGTAGAGTAATTAATTAAAAATTAATTAAAGTAAATAAAATTAAAATATTTATGATAAATTACCCTGTGTAAAAATGAAATACAAAATTTGAAAATAATACAGGCTAAAAATATAGATGCAGTAATAATATAATTTATGACTTTACCGTAGTGTAGTTCGAATTGCATAGTTTATCTTCTCCAGTACGCGTCTCTCTCTCTCTCTCTCTCTCTCTCTCTCTCTCTCTCTCTCTCTCTCTCTCTCTCTCTCTCTCTCTCTCTCTCTCTCTCTCTTTACCTTTCTCTTTATTTCATTGATTACATTATCCTTTTGTGTTAAAAGAAGATGGTCTTAAATAGTTTTCATCGAATACATAGTTATAATTTTCTCAAAATAATATCATTTTTCTCTATTTAGTACTCAATAATGACATGTTTATTTTGGTAGTCATAAATTCTATCTTATTAATTTATGAAAAGTAAAAGTTTAAAGTAACTGGTATGATTTAAGGTCTCGGTTCTTAATGTTTAACTTTAAAATTAATGTTGAAAGCTATACTCGGCTTCTAATTAATTAAGTTAAACCAAAAATAGAAAAAGTATTGTAGAGTAATTAAAATTAATTAAAGTAAATAAGATTAAAATATTTATGATAAATTACCCTGTGTAAAAATGAAATACAAAATTTGAAAATAATACTGGCTAAAAATATAGATGCAGTAATAATGTAATTTATGACTTTACCGTAGTGTAGTTCGGATTGCATAGTTTATCCTCTCCAGTACGCGTCTCTCTCTCTCTCTCTCCTCTCTCTCTCTCTCTCTCTCTCTCTTCTCTCTCTCTCTCTCTCTCTCTCTCTCTCTCTCTCTCGATGGAAAATTTCCAAAATCTTATTCTAATTTATAAATTCCATTGCTAGTCAAAACTTTTAACGAGGAATAAATGTTTAGGGATGATTACTATCTGAATATTTTACATATTGTTAGTAGAACAATTAGTTTCAGCTCTTGTTATGAGGTAAGTACTAATCTTTCTATGACCATTTGTCCTAATTATTTACTCTGTGACGTGTTGCTTAATCTAAATAAAGAATTTATTTTCAGTTGAGCAGAAAAGTTTTTCGGATATATTGTTATTAATATAAAAACAAACACATGATAAATAAATACCTCAATAAATTAAAGAGAGGTGAATTTCCAATATAAAATTTTAGATGAAAAGTATCTAAGTTGTAATACAGCACTACTGTTAGTCTGTAGTAACAATTTTAAAGTTATTATTTTAAATTTTGAACAACTAACATTTAAATTTGTTAGTTTGTCCAATTATGAAATCCTTTTCAAGATTATTTAATCATTTTCATTTTTAGTGTATTAAAGTTTACAACGAAGGACAACAAATCCTGTTGCGAAAACAATAACAATGTTTACATATAAGTTATTTACAGGCAAATCTCCTGGAATATAATACAAACTACAAAATTTTTATACATCACTACTCATTATAGTGGAAATGTACCACTAAAATAGTAATAATTTACTAAGCAGATGGTCCATTCCTCTCACATAGCGTAGTTAAGTAGGGTTTAATTCTAAATTAATCAGCCAGCAAAAAGCTTGTAAATAATTTTCTATTAACATAACGTTTTTAAGTGAGAAATAGTGTTTTATTATAACTGTCATTAAAAAAACTAAATTAATTGAAGACTGATTCAATCCTTCCAAGGATTCTGCAGTTAGGGAAAATCTAATCACAAGAAAGCCCTATTAGCATCTATATTACTCCTTGGTAATGTTTTAATGAAAACGTCTGTTCAGTTAAAAGACAATTGAAGACTATATAAATCGTGAACGTACACCTTTGTAAGAAGAATATAATTTATTAAAGTTATGGAGGAATAAAACATTATTTGCCTTAAAATTTTCAAGTCTGATCAATAGAGGAGCTGGATAAAATAAATTAATTTCGCTCTGATCATGCAATACCTAGACAACTGACTTGCCTTTTTTTATAAAGCTTTTTTATCTGTATGAACAATATAAAGTATGAAATACAGCTTCTCAATGTGTGGGACTTTTATGAGGTTCGTGATTATTTTTTTACATTAGCCTAGTGAGTAACCTTGATGTTAAGGATAAAATAGCATAACAAATAAATAAACCATAATTTATTGGTGTCAATATTTTATATTGTTACCTTATTGTTTATGGTTACTGTAACGTGTCTATCGTAGGGTTATCTTCTATAAACCAATTACAACTATTTTTGTTTTAGTATAAGAGCGATCAATTGTGTTCTGAACTAATAACCCTTTATTTTAAGAATGCACAAGTTCCAATGGAATTCAATAATTAAACTCAGTGTAAAATAATAGTAATTTTAATAAAATTTTAAATCAATAATACAGCAACGCCAAGCTATGTTTTTTACTTTGAATTTATGCTCAATTATTTCATATTTTTAACCCATCAAAAGTTCACAAGTCCAGTCATAAAATTAACAATAAATCAATCATTCAATAATTGTGTCCTTCAAGTTCTCAGTGCTAATGTTTTCAACACAATCTTAAAATAAAAATCTTTATTAAACTTCAAAATAAAATAATCTTATTCAAGTATAAAATGAAACAAATAATAAAATAAGACTTCCTCTCAAAATAAACATCAAACAAATTAAGGTAATATTAATATTTAATATATGAACAAAGACAATGTCCAACCAGTTATATTCAAAATTGTATCAATTTCAAACTACTTATTTTCCAATTTACAAATTATTGAATTATCCAGAATTATCCGCTTGGCTTTGAACGTTAAATTTAGGAACTTGTTAAAATATATATATATAGAATCTCAGAACATAAAATAAACTTTCTTTACCAGTAGGCTATTCCTGATTTAACCAAATTGAACAAGAAAATATCATCAAGTAATTTTCTATTTAAATATTAAATTCTAACTTTCACAGTACCTCACACTTCTCCTGAAGACTTCACCAAGTAACCAAAATGACTATTATAGATTAATCAATTGAAAAAAAACATACTTTAAATTTTGAAAAGAATTTTAATCTTAATACTCAACCTTCCTACCGAAAAATCAATACGGTAAGAGTAGGCTATCACTTTACACTAACTTCTCTCTCTGAGCACACAGCAAAGAATCTCTTGAAAACGTGGTTGAATCCACCGGAAGGATAAAATAAAAAAAATAAAAAATGGCAGTAAACAGCGACCTGCAGTAAAAAACTGCATCGCAGAGAATACATTTATGGAGAAACGCAACAAAAACATTCTATTACTAACGTAAGTACGTAATTTATTATATATGGCTATACAATGAATTCCACACGGTACGTTAAAATAATCATAGCCTTTCATCAGCAACACTGAAACAGTCAGAATCAAAATCGATAAAACTCTTGACACAAAAAATAACATACCTAATTCCTAGATTAAAGCTTGTTTCTTGACGGTGGAAGGTTTGTGAAGGAAAAGAAGTTTTCAGGACATTCGCAGTCATTGAGTAAATACAAAATTTTATAAACACTATCTTTCGATATCTGCAGTCTGATCTGTTTTCAGGTAAATAACTAACGAAATGCATAGTTACAAACTAAGTTAAAATAAGGAAATCGCACCAAAGCGTTATAACACGCATACGTTAGGAATCATAGTCACCAGTTGTGACACACAACTGTACATGTATATTATGTTTATTATGAATTAGACACTACTTCACTAACTCTAAATCATGCACTTAATAAAAAAGAAAAAATATTACATATTAAAAATAACAAATAGAATACAGGTCATAACATGTCTGCATTTGCCAAAAAAACCACCTACACTGAATGAGGTGACTGATTGGCTATGCTTTAGTTTCTTTTCTTTCTTTTTGAAAAAATCAAAAGCACTTAGCTACATCTCAACAAAATGTAATGCATTTGTTATTCGCCTTTATAAAACTCAATGTTTATTTTATATACATTTAATATTTATATCTCTTTACGTATGACCGTTTTCAAAATATTTATCAGATATTCATATGGGAAAACAGAAATTAACTTTTCCCAGCCTCTAGAGTAAAAATCTTTGATAACGCCCTGCAAAATAAATTTTTTAATTTAAGAGATTTTTTTATGTTAATTTCTATATATAGTTAAGTTAACGTTAAATGAATGCTTGATAATTATTAGTTTTTTCGTGAAGTTAGATAATTATGATATTTATAAGAGTAGAGAAAATAAAACTCGCATATATTTTATCAAATAAACTTTGCTAGAAAAGTCTTTGTAAAATATACGTTTAGTGCCTAAGCCTATGAAAATTCCACAGCATTTAGCAGATTACATAAATTATTTTACCCAAACTGGGTACACAACGATGTTACAAATTTACATGTATATATAGCACATGCATGACTATTAAAAACACATAAAACATAATATACAGTTCATTGGTTATTTTTAAATTTATTTTCAGAACAATGATGTGAAACCCAACTTAATTAACAAAATTATGAATGTGTATTGTGATAGGATATCTGGAGAATGGTTTTTCAATATTTTCAAAAATACATCGAATCCTTTTTAAATGGGGATTCCTATAACGCCACAGTCCACCTTGTCATAAAAATTACAAGTTAAACTCCAGATAGTTGAGGATGACATAAAAATGATTAAGTTTACATCTAGATATATTTAACATACAATTCTTTTAAAAAATATTTAAACTTTACTTGTACTGATAATAATAGTGGAAATGGAGTATTTGCGGTATCTATGTCATGGGAAACACTATCCTGTCACCCACTAAATAACACAATTAATTACAGTTAAATCACAAAAAAATTACAAATCTGAATACTGTTACTAATGTTGGTAGATATGAAAAAAATAATGTAACCGCTTTGAAGTAAAGGGGCTATAACGATACATTTAATTTTATACTTTACCTTATGTTACATTTTCTAATCTGCTCATTTTAAAAAATCTGTGGGATAACATATACGAAATGAATAATGTATGTTTGTCTAGTTTATACGATGCGTGTCAGTTAAAAATGTGTAATCCTTTAGTTGTAGTAAGTTAACGCTGGAAATAAAACACATTTTATCGTAATAAAATTTAATGAGTAGAACATGTAGAAAAACTGTAAAACGTACTAAAATTCTTAAATTTTTCCCATAAATTTGATAGATGCTAAGTTTATTTATTTATTTATTTTTTTAGGGTGAGGCAGGAAAAATGCAATTACGCACGCAGGTGGCCAGCCTGTCGTGTTGGACTCACCTAAAAACAACGGGTTTACCCACTAAAAAACCTCTACTTCTTAGGATTCTAACCTGGGATTGTTTATCACATTACTTCAGGCTAGGCCTAAATTTGTGTTAAGCCCGTGGGGCTCGCTCCTTATCCAGCCGCTCGGTCAAGGGATCTGGGCCACTTCGCGGTCCAGATCGGATTTATTTTCCAGAAGGATGCCCAGGACGAACTGTGACAAACAATCCCAATTCCCCTCATCCTCCATAATCTTTTCGCAGACCGTATCCACCGAAAAAACCCGAGTTTTCTTGTGGCCTCCATTCGGGGCCTTTCCCAACGCGGACAGCGGAAGAAGGTGTGTTCCGCGTCGTCGGGAACGCCCGGGCAGTAGATGCGATCCGGTGAACCGGTCTTGTCCATCCGGTTCAGGTACAACTTGAAATACCCGAGACCTGTCAGGAACTGCGTGAGGTAGTAGTCTACTTCGCCATGCCGCATTTCGACCCATGGTTGAACCTGCTCGATGAATCGCGCAGTCCATCGTCCTCGGGGTTCCTTCTCCCAGATGTGTTGCCACTGCTGGAAGGTTCGGGCACACTCTTCGGATCTTGCTGCGTCCTTGCCGATCTCGCCTTGTTTCTGATAAATCGCCTTCCTCTCCCCTGCCAAGAGCTTGACAGGGATGACTCCGGCAACCACCAAGACGGCAGGCTCGGATACTGTCCGATAGGCGGAACACACTCGGAGCGCAGCTTGACGCTGAACCCGGGCGAGTCGCAACCTATAAAATTCCTTGGTAAGAGCGTCTGCCCACAGCTCTGCCCCATAAAGGAGCACGGACTGGACTGTGGACATCAATAACAATCTTTTGCTGGACCGTCGACCCCCGAAATTGGCCACCAGCTTACTAAGATAAGAGACCACCTTAGCAGGCTTGTCCGCCGAACGGAAGATCTGGTCTCTTTAGCTTAACTTGTTGTCCACCATGACTCCGAGGTACTTGGCGGCATGCGTTGACTGGACTCTTCCCTTCCCACTCGCAGTTGAACGACGGAGCAAATCTCTTCTTTGTGAGAATCACGATCTCCGTCTTGCTCAGAGCAAGCGAAAGACCGTGATCGGACATCCAGGCGTTGACCACTCGCATGACCTGGTTCAACTGTAGCTGGGCCAGCTCAACGTTGCGTGCAGCGATGAGAGCCGCAACGTCATCGGCGTACCCAACTAAGGTTTCCTCTGGCATCTCGGATCTCAGGAGGCTGCCATAAGCGATATTCCAGAGATCCGGGCCGAGTATTGAAACCTGCGCGGCACCAAAGGTGACTTCCACCGTCCGCGCTCCGTCTCGAGTGTCGTATATCAGACGCCTAGAACGGAGGTAGTCCTCGATGAGCCGCAACAGATACGTTGGAATACGGAAGGTGTCACAAAGTGCATCCAACATATCGACTCATCTCGCCGAGCTGAAGGCATTCTTGACATCAAGCGTAACAAGAAGCACTACTCGGCGGGAGAAATCATTGTAGCTCTCGGCTCTTTGAACTGCTTTCTGTACTTCCGTAATCACGCCGATTGTTGATAGTCCCTTTCTGAAGCCGTACTGACGAGAGCAAAGGTCCCCGACGGCTACCACGGCAGAAATCAGGCGTGAACGGATCAACTTTTCACAAAGTTTTCCAGCCGTGTCCAGCATGCCGAGATGTCGGAAGTACGACGGCAGCTCAGGATCACCTTTTCCCTTGCTAATAAGCACCAGCCTGGTGGTTTTCCAGGGAGATGGAAACACTACTTCAACCAAGCAGGCATTGTACATTCTCAGCAACAAGCCGGCATTCATGGTGAAAAACTTCTTCAGAGCCTCACTGGGAATCCCGTCCGGGCCGGGAGCCTTGTTGCTCTTCAGGGTGAGAACGGAGGTTTCCAACTCCTCAATAGTAAAAAGAGGAACGCTCTCCACCTGTTCGAAGTCAACTAGTGGTCGCTGTGGATGTACAGGAAACAGGGCAGTGACGATCCTCTCCATGGTGGTGCCCTCCATGATGGAGGGTGGAGAGCGGGCGCCGAGTTTCTGGGTCACAACTTTGTAACCTAAACCCCAAGGATCGGAATCGAAGTTTCCTCCAGCTATTCGCCTTGCTCCTTTCGATGGCTCGGCAGAGAGACTTTCTCGCAGCTTTTTAAACATCCGACTTACGAACTCTATCTGCAGGAATTCTCGCTCTAGTGGCGGCACGTTTTGCTGTAAGGCATGTTCTTCTGAGTTCCGCAATCTCCTCAGTCCAACAGTAGACGGGTTGCTTGTCGCGGCGGAGTTTCCTTCGCGGCATAGACCGGTCACAGGCCGAGACAAAAAGTTCCATCGTGGATGTTTCTAAAGCCTCGGCGCCAGCCTCACCAGGATTCGCCTGCGCTTCCCGAGAGATGACCTCGGTGAACTTGACCACGTCCAGTTCATTGGTTTTCCACCGGCGTAGCCCTTCCCGTGATGCGGAAACTCTACGGTTTACATCATGCAGATCAACAACAATATACTGGTGGTCACTACCCGTGTAATCCTCCACCACCCTCCAGCTAGAGATCCTCGAAAGAAGAGACTCAGACGCGAAGGTTACGTCAGGTATCGTGCCTCACTGTCCGGGGCGTCTGAAAGTAGGCGTGTCGCGCTGGTTGAGGACGACGAGCCCGGCCCTGGCGATGAAGTCCAAGATGTATTTCCCCCGGGAGTTGGTAGAGGGCATTCCCCACTCGACGGCCCTCGCTTTGAAATCACTGCCAACGACAACGTGCCCAGTGGTGCCGAGCACGCTCTCCTCCAAACGATCAATCTTGTCGCGGAAGTCTTGGATGGCCTCGTATGGGGTGAGGTAGCAACTGAAGAAATTTAAATCCCTACACCTTATCCAGACGAATCCTCGGCCACGTCCGTTACTCCGCACCATGACTTCTTGTGAGTTCCGGGCCCAGAAAGCAGCAGTACCGAGACTGTCTGGGATCCCAATACTTGGGTCCCTGTCCCGATACTGCTCGCTGACCAGGAGCGCATCGGCACCGAGTTCTCGGGCGAGCTGATTTAGAAGATTATCAGCCCCCCAGGATCTTTGAAGATTGGCCTGTAGGATACGGATTATTTGCCTCTGCCTTTTCCCTGTTCGAGGATCTAAAAACACCGCACTGACTCGAACCAGGTAAGTGACCAAAAGCATTCCCAGCAGAACCTGTCTCCTTGCAGAGGAAACAGGAGAGGCTCGAGGTGCAGTCTTTCTTCTTGTGGCCTTGGCAGTTGAAACTTCGGTCGGGCCCTCTGCAGGTACGGGAAGAGTGACCGAACGCTAGGCAACGGTAGCATCTTTGCACGATTACCCTTTGTTTGAGACTGCAACTCACCCATCCGACTCTCAGATGCTGGAGGCTAAGCGGCTTATTACCGTGCTTCTCGGCCAATTCAGCAATTGCCATACGCTGCTGGCTCCAATTTGGTTTTGTCAACCAGACCTTGAGACCTCCCGTTTCTCCTGGTAGTTCTGGAAGCGCCTTCTTTAACGCTCTGATCACCTCGTCCTCTGTAGATAGAGCGTCTAGGTCTCAAATCTCCACTGAACATCTCGGTTGAAGGGTTCGAATTGAGCATTTGCCACCAAGAGCGGTTTAGAGGGAAGCAGCAAAACCGTCCGACTTTCCCAGTTCGAGGAGAACATCCCCGTTATGGGTTCGTCGGATGGACTTGATTGTAGTCTCCGTCTCTTCCGGTTTTGCCTGGGTTTTAATCTGTCCTAGGACATCGGAGAAAGATCGCCCCCCTAAGGGTTTGATCAAAGTCGCCTCAGCCCTAGGCTTCTTGAGCTTTAGCTGTCTCCTCCCCTTTTTTGACAGGCGTCTCTGCCAGTTCCCCAAATGTGTTTGCGGGGCGGGCCCCTGCGAGTTGAGAGGTATCGATGGGATTGACACTGGGATTAGAGCAGCTGCTGGTGCAGGAACCCCCACCGGAGCAGGAACTAAAGCAGCAGCCGGAACGTCTTCAGTCTTCGTGGAAGCATAGAAGAAGACTGGACTAGGCGCTGGTTCCAATTCCCTAGGCTCAGGGCTTCCCGACGAAGAACCTCTCTGCCACTTTGCTCGCTTTCTGGCTTGGGTCTGAGACTCAGCCAGATGACCTTGAGCTTGAGACGAATCAGATATGACACGGTTAATGATGTCGCGGTCCTTCTTCACCGCCTTCAGCCTGATCTTCCGGCATTTCTTGATTTCACCAAGGAAATCGTCGAGTTTCGGAATTCCATTCTTTATCGTCCTGTTCACGTTCCTCTGAGTAAGGACAGCCTTGGCCATCTCCTTCAAAAGAGCTTTCATTTTGTTCAGTGACAGGTCCTCCTCTTCGCTAGCATAGTCATGCTTCTGCCGAAGCATTTGCAGACCGAATGCCACATGAAGTGGGCTCTTGCTGGGAGGAATTCCTTCTTTCTTAGCTTGAGGTGTTTCCGGGTTGGTCACCTCCATCGCCAGATCGACCTCCTCTTTCCTCTTTCCGGATCCGGACGACGATCCGGTGTCACTAACAGCCTTAAACGGCACCGGCGGAGGGGAGGTTTTAAGTCCCCTCGTCGGCGTCCCAGTCGTCAAGGTCGGAGAACTTTGCATAATTGAGCTGCGCTTGAAAGCGGCTTGCTCCTTCTCTTTTCCATTACTCCTGCATGTGGTTTGACAGTCCATGCATTTTTTTGTCACCAGCGCATCGTACGGCAAGGAGCCCGTTCATTGGCCGAGAGCGGGTAGGAGAGAGGACGCCCCTACCCCAGTTCCCCGGGGCCCGAACCTCCGTTTGCCCCGCACCGATACACACAAGGTGCCGTACGTGCTGGGGGTCGCCCGTGGCAATGCGCGATCCCTGCATCCATGCCGCACTTCCTGACCAAGGACCGAAGTAGCTGGGGGTCGTAAAGAAGAAGAAGGCGAGCAAAGTTAGCTCAGAAAAGAATAAAGACAGTGAGCTAAGACCTAAAAGATGGGAAGAAAGGACCTAGCTCTGGAAGGCGCAAAAAACACCCGTACAGTGGAAAGCCCAGTGCCCCTGAGGGGAATCAGGTTAGGTAATATCGAAAGATATATCAACAATCTTTTCGTGGCTCATATTCTCTACACTATTTCCTAAAATCTAAATTAAGTATTACTATGTTAAACTGGTAGTTTAGAGTAACAATTGTAACGTTGATCATTCACATGTATATCATTAAATCTACTAATTCAAAATAGAGTTTTACCAACGATATAGGAGCCCAGTTAAGTTACATGTAAAAGTTACATTTCAAGTCACGCACTAGTATTATTCACACAGCAATATTTATATTTCAAATTATCATTTGGACAAGTAAATCATAACACCGTATTTACAGAAAAGTTTCTTTAGTGTTTCCATCTAAAGTGGTAATTTAAAAGCCATTAAGAAGTTCTTAATCAAGAAAACGATTCTGGATGACAGCGACCGAATGGCGTATTATAAATAGGTACTTTTTGCACTCGTTAAAAATTAAGAGTTTAAAATTTACGTTATTGCTATTTTTGTTACATGATATGATTAATAACTTATAACTCACTTATTACTGAAGAATACCCTATGAATAGAATATGTTACATATATTTCATTTCAAAAGTTTTCATTATTTTGATTTGACAATTTAAACATGATGAATTAAAAACATTATCCGTCTGAAAGATTATTGGTTGTACGTAAATAGTAAATAATCCATAATAAACTTGTAACAAGGAGGTGAAATTAATGCAAGGAAATCTCGTACAATATATTCTATGATGACACGTAACAGAATTCATAAGATGTTTCAATGTATAACAAGAACCTTTTCATAGAATGCTTTTATTAGGAGCTTTATATGAGTTTCTGGTCATAGGGGACTATGGCTTTACGGATTGACTAGTTTTTTATCAAGAAGTCAGGAAAATTTAATAGCATAATAAATAAAAATTTACTTATTAGCTAGGAATAAAAACGAGATGCTATATCGTTTCTTTTAAAGAATAATATCAGTCCTTACAGCTTTTTTCATTTTGGCCTAAACAGTTTGAAGCGATGACCTTTATATATATATCTATAACCTTTTACAAATTATCCCGGAGTAATATAGATGCTAAAAGAGCTTTCTTGTGATTGGATTAACCCTTAACTGGAGCTATCCTCACCGGTATTCAAACATAGGCAACTTAAATTAGCTCAGTGTTTCTGATGAGAATTGTATTGGAATGTGTTGTTACAAAATCTTTATTTTTTTATTTTTATCTTAAACAGTGTGCGTGTATTATTTTGTATAATATAAAATACTATATTAATAAATAAAATATATATAAAACTGGAACAGGTTGTTCATTGCTTACGTGAGACTGGAGAGCGATCTACAAACTCTACTCCAATGCTTATGACTACTGTGTGGCGGTATCGGTAACGTCATGGACTGCCAATCTGAATGACGCGGGTTCGGTTACTCCCGGATGCAAATCATTTTTGCTCTTCATTGAGATCCCTTTACTAGAAACTTATTATTTTTCTCTCTGTTTCTGTACATAGTTTTAACGTCATTGTTTGTTGAAATTTTAACTTTATTGTTTTCTCTTTGTTGTAATTTTAACTTATTGTCCTGTCTTTGTTGTAGTTTTTAACTGTTTATATTGTTGATTTCTATTTATTTAGGTTTTTTAATATTTTGTTTATATATAATGTATTAAAACTTTTAAATTATTTGTATATTTTTATATCATACATTATATTTTACTATTCTTACTGCATTTATTTTATCAAATTATTTTTATTTATTTACAATTTTAACTAATTTAATATATTACTCTAAATGCCTTAGAAATTAAATTCTAAAATATTTATTTTACCAAATCAAAAAGGCATTGTATATTTATTTTATTGTATACGGTTGTTGTCCTTCTTAATACTGTACAACTTTTTAAAATTGGACAAGAGAATGTTCTCTTTGGAATTATCCAAAAGTGGCAAGCCACATATCCTATATGATAACTTTAAGTATAGAGAAAGTTATTCCCTTAAAAATGGTGAAGTGGTCTGGAGATGTCTAGGCAAAACCTGCAGTGCTACAATTAAAACGGATGAAAGTAAGAAGGAACTAGTAAACGCTAAACATACTGGACACCATCCTGTGACTATGCGCAGCCTCTCCACTCCACAACGCAACATCTCGCCGCCTTCCGCGTCACCCGCGGCTGAGCCCGGTACGTCCACCCCGCGCGTTTCGTCACCCGCGGCTGAGCCCGGCAAGTCCACTCCACGCGCTCCGTCACCCGCGCCGGCCGCGCCCTGTGAGGTCGACCCTTCTTCACCTGCGGCAATTCCCTTGGTCGTGTCTGAGTGGGAAATTGAAAACTCCAAACTCAAAACAGAACTTGAGTTACTGAAGGAGGACCGGAAGAAAATTTTAAACCACTCAATAGAGTCGGATACACGGTTGCTTCAATTCACTGACCGGGTGTTTGTCGCAGGGTCAAGGCAATGCCACCTAACAAGAGATCAGGCAGTTCAGTGCGAATCAATCGGCTGTCTTGACAGTCGATGCGCTGAAAATCGGAACTTGCTGGCTAGCCTTAGAACGACCATCGAAGTTCTTGAAGCGGAAGTTGCTGCACTAAGAGCTGAAAAGAAAACCTGTGAATGCTTCAAAGAAGGCGATGGCGAATGGACAATCCAGAAAAACAGGAAACTGCACATAAAACTGCAAAATCGTTATCATTTACTTCCTGAAGAAAAAAATACAATCCCTTCGCGATCAAAAACTATAAACAAGAAAATAGAAAAACAAGAAGTCAACAAGAATATAAAATCCAATAGTAGAAATATTAACAAAGCAAAGAAGAAACAACATGCAAGACAAAAAAATAGCAATAGAGTGAAAACTAGCCAATTGCAATCAGACAACATGGGGTCACGAAAAACCTTGGATTTCAGCTCGGTGGTGATCGAGGGTGACAGCCACGCGCGTGGTCTAGCAGCTCTTCTCCAACAACGAGTGGATCTGAGGACTTCAGTGACGGGTGTCTGCAAGCCTGGGGCCAAGCTGGGTGCTGTTACATCTGCATCTCCACCGCCATCGAGGAGCTGCTGCGTCATACTTGCCGGTACCAACGACATCGCAGCCGGAGAGTCTCAGACCATCTTTAGAGACCTCGAGCAGCACATCCTCACCCGCACAGGCCCGGCCAGTGTGTTACTGGCTACTGTCCCCCATAGACACGACCTACCTGCCCGCCACCCAGTGAACCAACAAACCCGCCTGGTGAACAACTATATGGAAGAGTTGTGTGTCAGACACAAACGTCTACATCTACTCAACTTCAACTCCATCAGTAGGCGGTGGTTCACTGGGCATGGAATGCACCTTGGGCCTGAGGGCAAGTGTCTACTGGCCGAGCTTATTCTGGACCATCTGGCGAGTCTCTCGGCACGTGCAGGGATAGGGCTACAGCCTGGAGTGCCCCCTACTCAACCGGCTCCCAGCTCCAACACTCTTCCAGCCACCCCAGCAGAGACCCCACCACCGCCGCCTCCGCTGGTCAGCTCACCTCCGCCCCGGGTCACCGGTTTCCAGCTCGATAGCTACGCGGATGTGGTGAGAATGGCTCCTCTTGCTACAGTGCCTGAAGGACAATATAGACCATCAACATCACACGTTGAATCTGTTTTTTTAGGGACCCCGCTTCAACTCATAGGACCAAATTGACAAACAAAAACAAACAAAATCGGAAAATCTCAAATAATCACCCAGAAATTGAAATAAGACTGCTTCACCAAAATGCACAATCAGCAACCAACAAATTGGAAGAAATCCAACTCATGTGCGAGGATCAAAAAAACTGATCTCCTTGTGATAACTGAAAACTGGTTTAACGAGGAAAATCTCGCACATTACAAAATTCCAAATTACAAATTGGCTTGCGCGTTTTGTCGACCTCACTCCAAAGGAGGGGGCGTTGCAATTTTTCTGAAACAAAATTTCATGTTCTCCCCCTTTCCGATCCAAGATTTAGCCGAAAAAGACTTTGAAGCAGTAGGAATCAATTTGCAAACAAACAAATCTAAATTGTTAGTGATCGGAATTTACAGGTCTCCCAGCGGATGTAAGGACACTTTCTTTTCAAAATTCGAACAATTACTTACGAAACTGACTAACCAACGTCAGAAATTCGTCGTAATGGGGGATTTTAACATTGACGCGTTGGACAAAATTCATCAGTCCACCATTCGACTAGTCGATTTATTGAGGTCATTCAACCTTGAGTTGCTTGTCAACACTCCGACGAGAGTTACGGCTACAACTAAATCGGCTATCGACAACGTCATCTCCAATCACTCAAGTGTCGCAGTGTCTGTGGTAAACACAGCAATTTCCGACCACTATGGCCAAGAGGTCATAATAAGTGGAATAAAATTAGAAAGGGAGCCCAAAAGTACACAAACAGTAAGAGACGTAAGGCCAGAAAACATCGCTCACCTCAACACTTCCCTGTCTAAAGAGACATGGAATCTTCTAAATTCATCTGATCCTGTAGAGCAGCAATTCAAAACGTTTAACGACACTCTAAATTTTCATTTTAACATCTGCTGCCCTACCAGAAAAATTAGTGTTTGCGAAAAAAAATCAAACAACAAACATTGGATCACTAAAGGCATTTTGGTTTCTAGAGAAAAATTAAAGTTTTTCTCGGAAATTTATAAAAATACTTCAAATGATAACTTCAAAATTTTTTTTAGGAAATATAAAAGCATTTACAGAAAAGTGATCCAAGCTGCAAAAGCATATGATGTCTCCAAATCAATTCTCTCTTCCAAAAACATTTCAAAAACAACTTGGAGCATCATTAACAATAAATCACAAGTTCACAAGCAAATCAAAATTAAAATTGGGGACAAACTTGAGGAAGATGCAACTGAGATTGCTAACCAGTTTAACGGGTTTTTCGCAACCGTTGCTGGTGGGCTGAGTCCTCGACCATCTGAACCTCAAGTACGCCCCTCGCGAAGACAGAGCCCCACACACTCCATGGTGTTGGCGCCTGTTGTTGAGGATGAGCTTAAACGAATTATTCAGCAGCTCCCAGCCAAAAAATCAAACGATTTAAATCTGATGTCAACATGGCTCATTAAAAGTGTCTTCAAGCACTTAGTGAGGCCATTAACCCAACTGATAAATTCTTCATTCCAAAGTGGAGTTTTCCCCTCCCTCCTGAAAGTCGCTAAAGTTGTCCCAATATTTAAGAAAGACGATCCGCTGTCTATCAATAATTATAGGCCTGTCTCAATTTTGCCAGTATTGAGCAAAATATTTGAAAAACTTTTTCTCATAAGAATGCTTTCTTTTTTGGACAAATACAATCAGCTCTCTGATGAACAATTTGGGTTCAGAAAGGGCAAATCGACAACTGACGCAGTTGTTAGTCTTGTTGATATGATTGTGGAGGGGATAGAAAATCGGAAACACACAATGAGTGTGTTTCTTGACCTGTCCAAAGCATTCGACTGCGTTGACCATAACACACTGCTAGACAAACTTGAGTCTCATGGCATTCGAGGCGTGCCCCTTGAATGGCATAGCTCATTCCTAAGCCACAGATCCCAAGTTGTCCAAATTTCAAATCAACTGTCCAGGCCAATAAAACTGAAATATGGTGTCCCACAGGGATCCATACTCAGTCCTGTGCTTTTCCTGCTCTATGTCAACGACATAGGATCATCACTTCGGCATGGAAAACTAGTGCAGTATGCTGATGATACGACTCTCTGTTTCAGTGGGAAATCCAGTGAAGTTTTGGAACAACAGGCTTTTGTTGACATCAACAACTGTGTCCAACACTTCAACAGCCTCAATCTCACAGCAAACTCATCAAAATCAAATGTTTTGAATTTTTCTTTGCGTGTGGTGGAAAACCTTGGTGAACCCGTAGTTTTCTTGGGGGACTCCACACTGGACGAAGTCTGCTCTTCAAAATTCCTGGGAATACACCTTGATAGAGGGTTGACCTGGAATGATCATATTGACCACGTTTGTGCCAAAATTTCCTCAGGAATTTTCGTTCTGAGGTCTTTAGCAAAATACTGCCCGAGTCAGGTACTGATAACGGCGTATTACGGCTTGATTTATCCCCATTTGTCCTACGGTCTGGTTCTGTGGGGAGCGTGTGCAAACACTCTCTTCCAGAGAGTTTTCAGACTTCAAAAAAAATCGATTCGAATCATCGCAAAAATCAATTACAGAGAGTCGTGCAGGCCGGTTTTCAAGAAATTGCAGCTGTTGACGTTGCCGTGTCTCTACATTTTAGAAACAACCATGTTTTGTATGTACAAATGTGCCTTAACCAGAGGCCGGGACATACACATGTATGAGACACGAGGCAGAGAAAAACTACCGTACGGGAAGACACAGAACGGTAGTTTGTGAACGCTTGCCTTCGCAAGCAGGTGTTAATTTCCTCAACAGACTGCCCAACTCTATAAAAACTACCCCAACGCCCAAGGCGTTCAAAGCTCGTCTCAAACGCCTTTTGGTGTCGCATGCATTTTATAATGCAGATGAGTTTTTTGAATTCGACTGGGAGACCACACAATTGGAATGACTGACTCCAATGTTTGAAGTGGGTTTCATTGGCCAGGAATGAAAGATGCGGGATTGTAAAACTGTATGTTTGAATGAGGTAATGTGGTATGAATGTTTAAAATTTTAGAATAGACTCATACAATATTGACGTTTGCTATGCAACTCATACATGTTGTCCTTGCAATAAAAGAATTTGATTTGATTTGATTTGATATATATATATATATATATATATATATATATATATATATATATATATATACATATATTTATTGATTTATATTGATGATAATTTAATTTTGTTTATTTTATTGTAATAAAGAATGATTTATAACGACTGAGTAAATATACTTTATATATAAAAAACAATTGATTTACAAAAAAACTACGATGGTCTAATTTATTCACTCTCGTATTAGTACCCGTGAACGTTCTATAACCACTATTTAAACATTTTAAAATTAATATTACATTGAGGTTGCGTGAAAAATGTGAAGTCAATAACTTATTTAATTAGGTTAAATGGGTCAATATGTCACTTGCTACAACGATAGATGGTTCTAGTTAGTTTTTTACAAATTCATTTATATTGAAGTTTTCTTGTACTAGTCATGGTTACCTATCTCACTAATGCAGACATTTTTGTAAACTTTTAGCCCAATTTCATGTCTTGAGATACATATTTAACTAAATGGATGTTGTTTATATAAAAATGAAGCTTGCTGAAAAAGTTTTTGTCCGTAGGTTGATTTTTTCTCTAAATTAATATTGTATGGCCCGATAGGCAAATATTTAGATAGGCCGACATGTATAAGTTGAAATTGTACGTGACTTAGATTGATAAATGTATTTATTATAAAAGTATCAATGCATTAATAATTTAAGTTTATTTTTATGATCGGGAAAATTTATTCAGTTTTGGATTCAAGATATGTGTTTTTCTGATATGTAATTTTTTATCACATTTTTAGACGGGTTTCTACTGTTATAAATTTCCAATGTTGTGACAGTGCCTATCAATATATATATATATATATATATATATATATATATATATATATATATATATATATTTGAGGTTTTTTAATACTACAATAGTGACTAGCATATCATTAAATAGTGTTTAATAACTTATGTATTAACTTGTGAATGTAAAAACACACTGATTTATTTTTTATAACTGTATGCATATTTTATGTATGGAACACTTAATAATAGCACTCGCATAGTCCCAAGAAAAAGAGCTGGTTATCTCAGTGGTAAAAATTTTGGAAAATTAGGAATTATGCATAAATATAATTTAAGTATTCAGGAACACTACTGAACTGTTAACTGGATGTAGTTTAACAATACAGTTATAAATACAATATAGTTTGATAAACGTTCACTTTCTGAAAGTTCGTATTGTAAACTGGAAGTACGGGTGCGAATGTTGTACTGGAGTGGAATGGTGTGTTGTGTGTGAGTATCTATCGCAACTCACTTACAACATGGGTTATTATAACATTAGGACACTACCATATACAGTAATACCAACGCGAAAAGTTAGCTTTTGAGGGCAGGAAACAAACAGTAATAACAGCCAGCCAACGAGCCTCATCTGATAATTGAATCTGTCTGCTATTAACATTTTATATATTGGTTATTTTTGTAAAAATTTCAGGAAAATCCTGATGTACTCATAAATTGATTTTGGATATATATTGTAATTCATAAATAGAGTTTTTATTTGTACATAGTAAGAGAAATAAAAGTTAGCACATTTTTATTTGAATCTCTTATAATTTAATATAACACTTTATGCACACAAATGAAGAGTTCATATGTTTGTTAAATCGTTTACCCCTCACACAAACTGGAACAACAGGGATTAACACAAGTGCTCTAATGGACAGAGTCCCTGGCACAATGTACTGATCCCCGGATAATGGTAGGATTAGCAACAGCTAATGGTGGGTACTGTATTGACCACTTATTTGCTTCTGTAATCCCATCAGTTTGTACAAACACACTTAGCTCCCTAATCGCGTGCTTCACGGAAGGTTTAATTAGCTGTGTTTACTGCCATTGGGCAGTTTACTTGCTTGTAAAACGTAACTTAAGGAACTAGTGTAACCTGTTAAATACCTGTAATAGAATGAGAGAGGATTTAGAACGAAACGTGTTAGAACAAATAACGAATACACCACATTATGTATTATGTATAACATTTTATATATATATATATAAGTAGATATAAATATGGCGGTTCTGGCGCACTTTTGGGACAGACAGAAAATCAAGGGAAAATACTGTTTAAAGGACAATAAACGAATCTGTAAAATCAAACAGTATGGCGGTTCTGGCTCACTTTTGGGACAGACAGAAAATCAAGGGAAAATACTGTTTAAAGGACAATAAACGAATCTGTAAAATCAAACAGTATGGCGGTTCTGGACCACTTTTGGGACAGCCCAAAAATCAATACAAATACTGTTCAATACACCATAAATATGTAAAAACAAGATAATAATATGGCGGTTCTGGACCACTTTTGGGACAGCCCAAAAATCAATACAAATACTGTTCAATACACCATAAATATGTAAAAACAATTCACAATACAATTTACTTAAATAAACTATGGTAAACTGTATTCAAGCAATTTTTCATGACAGTATGACAACATAAATTGTGGAATTTATAATACTCGAATGTTGAATTTAGAATATGTTGGCATTACCGTTGAGCGAGAAATGTTGGTAGCACTGCGCGGCACACAGGAGAACAGCCTTTCCCGTCCAGACCTCACACTAGTCAGTCATATTTAAATTTTACTCTATACTTTTGATCCAGGAATGTTAAAAGTTCACTGTTTACTGGTTTAATATCGCATTCTCTTCATCTTCAGCTCTATTTGGAACAAGACTTAGTGAAATTAATCCGTAGTGACAAGTTCAGTGCTTTATATTCTACAATTTTAACCACGTTACACCATCTTTAAGACTCATCCATCATAACATCTCTTCCTTCAAGACAGTGTGAATCATTCAGTTCATCAAGACATTTTCTAATCATGCCTATTTCATTACTTCAAGCGACACTATGATGTGGTCTACAGTCACTGATCTGCGTTGTGCAACATCTCGAAGCAGCGGACGTGTTATCACCATGACGTGATCTGCAGTGTTGTGCAACATCCTGAAGCAGCCGACGGTCAAGGACTTGTTATCAACCGCAGCCTCACACTCTGAACATCTGGCTACACTGCCTCAACACTCCGCAACACCTTGTTTCATCACTCGACCCCTTTCTGCACCCTCCAACCACGTCATCGCAACCCTCACGAAGAATGAAGATCACAGATGAGTTCTTAAAGAAATTAAGCTTAATCTATAGATTTAATAATGTAAATAGCGCTTATCAACACCTTCATGAACTAATTTCAAAAACCTTTCTAAAAAATAACAAACCAAAATTCAAAATTCATTCAGATGACAAAAATTGGCTTACAATTGGCATTCAAACCGCCGTTAAAGTTAGAAATAAACTGTATAGACAAAAGAAATTTGAACAAGCAAAATTTTATAAATCGAAAATTAAACATTATAGCAATATTTTAAAAGAAAACTATTATAAAGAACTGATTGAAATGTCATCTGATTCAAAAACCAAATGGAATATTATAAACAAATTTTTAAATAAATCCAAAAAACCTTGTAGATACACAGGTGATTTAAATACAATGAACAAATTCTTTGCAAACATTGGTTCAGAATTGGCTTCAAAGATTCCAGATCTAGAAAACGAAAAAATGAAATCAAATCCGAACTCTATATATCTCTCTGAAATTACCAAACTAGAAATTGAGACCAAAATTAAACTTTTAAAGAATGATAAAGCAAGTGGATCAGATAAAATTCCAATCAAACTAATCAAAAATCTTGTATACATAATAAATGAACCACTAGCATACATTTTTAACTTAAGTATTCAAACTGGCATTTTTCCCGATAGATTAAAAATAGCAACAATCAGCCCAATCTACAAAAGTGAAGGAATTTTATCAGATCCATCCAATTTTCGACCAATCAGTCTACTACCAATAATTGGCAAGATATTTGAGAAATGTTTGTATGAGAGATTATATAGCTTTTTGGAAAAATACAACCTGTTATCAAGAAAACAATTTGGCTTTAGAGTTAACAAAAATACAGAGGAAGCAATCAATTTAGTTGTTAACAGTATTGATCAAAATACACTAATCTCATTTCTAGACCTTAAGAAAGCCTTTGACACTGTAGATTTTAAGATATTACTATACAAATTAGAACATTTAGGAATTAGAGGTAAATGTTTAGATTTATTTGCTAGTTATCTTGATAACAGGTTCTGTAATACAAAAATTGGCAACAAAATTTCAAATTTAGAAAAAATCACCTGTGGAGTTCCTCAAGGAAGTTGTCTTGGTCCTCTTTTGTTTATAATATATATCAATAGTATAACAACCCTTAATTTACATGGCGAATTAGTACTCTTTGCCGATGACACAGCCTTAATAGTTAAAGGTAACGATTTATATAAAAAAACAAACGAGGACCTGACGAAAATTAATAATTGGCTACAACAAAATAAATTAACTTTAAACTTTCAAAAAACAGAATATATAGATTTCTCCAGAACTAATGACCAATTACCAATAAAAAAGGTAGAATGTTATAAGTACTTAGGCTGTATCATAGACTTAGACTTAAATTTTAATCAACATATTAACCATATAGAAAAACAAATTAAAAAAGTTTTGAAACCGTTATATGTATGTAAAGAAGAAAACTTCAAAAAGTCAGTATTTTCAGCATTTGTCATGTCTTTTCTAAATTATGCAATAACCATTTGGGGTAACAAAAATATTTCAAACCTTTCTAACATTCAAAAACATATTATGACTAGATTCAAGATAAAAAATATTATATCTTTAGATTCTTTATATACATATAACAGGATAAAATTAGCCCGTAAAAATAAAATAGATGTAAGTAGTTTAAGTAACATAGAATTAGATATTTTTAATAAAAATTTAAGCGATACCAAACTTAAGGCATATTTTAACTACGAATATATACCAACTAAAAGATATTACAATCTGTAATTATCTTGTTTCAAAATTCTTTAGGTTCAATTGGGATCACTTGGCCATTACTTTAAAACAGATTTGATTGTAGGAAGTATGGCCGAGTTTTTCTCATTGTATCTCCCTTATATTACTCCTGATTACATCATATTCAAGCAATTTATCAGAAACCACAACCACATAACAAATCGCGTTTGTAACAGCTTTTTGAAAATCCATATTGATAATTATATCGTTCTTTGAACCAGAAATATTTGTCAAACTCTTTGTTGTATCAATGACATAAATAGGTCTATTCGCTAAAAATTCTTTAGGATTGTAATACATTTCCTTATTATTACAGTAAACTTTCTTAAAATCTTGATACATCTGATACATGATTCTGAAAAGACCTCCGGAAATGTTTAAATTTTGTAATTCATCTGGATAATAAGAACCGTTCAATTTTACTCTGATATTTTTTACATTCAAACTATCAAACTTTGAAGGATTTTTTTCTTGATTATTCTGTCTATCTGTTTGAAAACCGATGATAACGAACTTGGGATTGAAGATATTTCTATAAATATTTGTGATATCGAACGAATAAGTTGTTCCGGAAATACCTTTTTGTTCAATACATTGCCAATCTAGAAAATTAAACATAATGTTTTGACTTTTTGTAATTTCATCAATCAACCTAATTTTACTCGTGGTTTTATAATCAATCATTGGAACTCTAATAAAAAAATCTGTAATTGTTATTTTTCCATCAACAGGCATAACATTTCCAGTTGCAGTCTTCAGAATCACATCATCGTCTTCTGCTCTTATAAAACTTAGATAAAATCCTCCTTTATAGATCGGAATAGTAACATTTTCAAAAAATCCTAATCCAAAATGAGATAAATTTCCAGCTGCTTCAAAAACACCAAATTTAAAATCTGATTCAAAGCCATTAGAAGTTTGAGAAATAACATCACTTTTTGAATACGAAATAGTTCTTTAATTGTGCTTAATTGGCCACAGTTTTCGACTTCTTCTATCAATTTATTGTGTTTTCTTACTTCAATCTTAGAAAATAAAAACGGTATAAAATTATCGATTAATCTAACATTATCAGTTCCAAGATATGCTTGACCATCTTGTTTTGTTAAAGTTCCAGAAATATAAAACTGGAAGTTAGACGAGCAAAAGTTATCTCCAAAATCAATATTAAACTCAGTTCTTTTATTCGGTTCATTCAAATGTTGTTTATTAATTGGATAGAAATTTTTAAACTCCGCCCTTTCAATATCACTAGCATATTTTCTGTAGTCCGCCATTTAATAAGAGAAAATTTAGAAATTTTAAACATCGTGTATAATTTTTTCATCGATCTAATGTACGTTTTTATAAGAAAAGATATAAATTTTAGTAAAATAATTAAAAAGATTAGAGTCATTTTTAATGATCTACTTCGTCATATTCAGGATTCTCTTCCTTAAATTTTGCGATCTCGGTCACATATTTCAATAAAATCTGCACAGGATAGTAACCGCTATCTATAATATTGTTCCAATCAACTGTATCTTTATTTTCATCCAAAAACTTTATACTCAAGTGTTGATAGAGACAAAGAACAGACATATGATCTTTTAATTGATAATGTATATTTTCTTGAATGAACTCTGATGATAAAGTTTGATATTTAGCAATGTTATACCAATTCAATTTGTTTACGTATAATCTCATCATATCTTCGGATAATTCATATTTTTGAGAAATGTCATCCCAATGTTCTTTTTTCAAATCTCTTTCGTGTTGCATGATAAAAAGATCGAAAGCACTGTAATGTCCCGCCATCTCTATTTATTAGGAAAAAATTTCAAGTTTTTATAAATTGGCTCTTTTTTGCGTTACATTCAGCACATTTTCCAGAAATTCTCTTAACTCCATTGATGTTTGCATAGTATTTTATATCATTTGTTGCAGTTTTTTCTTTACATCTCACACAATATATGAGCGCCATTTATATAAGGAAAATTAGTCATCATAGCCGCCTAATCCATTAAATCTGTTATCAATGTTTTCAAAAGTTTTATCGACATCTTCTTTAAATTTATTAAAGTTTTCTTCTAGTTTATTTACTTTATCGAGATATGAAGAGTATCGATCATCTATTCTTTTAAGTAATTCATTATTATGTGTTACATTCTCATTGAAACGTGTACCAAAATTTTCAAAAAAGTTTACTTTCTCATTGAAATGTGTATCAAAATCTTCCAGAATTTTGTTAATTACTTCACCAACTAATTCATTAACATCATTTTTATATGTATTAAAGTTTTCTTCTAGTTTATTTACTTTATCAAGTAATTCACCAACATCGTCTACTGATCTTCTATTTCTGGCTTCTAACTTGTCATAGACTTCTGTTGTAAAATCTTTAACATGCTGTTTATGATTCTCGTAATTTTTGTTTAGTTCATTAAACATTTTAATATGATCTTCTAATTGAATCATTACAACAACATCAAATGGATTAATTCCTTTACTAACACTGCTAATTCTTTTTCCTTTAAAATCTAAGGCATTTTTAACATTCGGATCATGTAAATCAACAATATCGATGTTTTCTGATAATTTTAGAGGTTTTAAAATTTGTTCTTTAACAACAACATCATGTTTGTCAATACCAGGTCGAACACCGACAATTCTTTTCTTATTAGCCAAACTAACATAATTCTTTTCAACTTTGATCGCTTCAGTAATTTTATCAGCTTTTTCGATAGGAGACATTAAATTGGTAAATAATTTTTTTACAACATCATCAACTTCTTTTTCCAATGTTTTTATTTTATCAGCAACTTCATTTGAACTCATGAAATTTGCAAGTTTGTTATCATATTCTGCTTTAAAATCTTCAATCTCGACAGCAAACATATCTGAATCTGGAAGGTTTTGTAATAAATTTTCTAACTTGTTATCAAACTCATTTCTCAAACTATCAAAATTCAAACTATTATCTACATTTTGAATAATTTGTGTTCCAAATACGTCAAAAATATTTTGTGAATCCATATTTATTAAGTAATAATTTGTTAACAACTTCTTTAAAATCTTTACCAGTACTCAGTTCATTCAACACAAAAACACATAAATGACCACAAATTGGGGGATCTTTATAGTCTTGAATCTGAGAATCATTGTAGTAGACGCTTAATTTTTTCAAATATTTAATCAATTCTATAGGTGGTTTGTCCTCAATTCTTCCATACGAATCAAAATAACATGCATTCTTATCATTTTTATAATAACAAATCCAATGCGTTCCACTTCCCATAATCGAGTCTAAATTCACAATTCCACATTCAAATTTCTTAACTTTTTTAGGTAATGTATCTCTCATGAAGATTCCTCTAAAATGTTTAATATTTTTGCAGATTTCTTCCAATTCCCCGAATGTTAAAGGTTTAAATTTTTTTTTTTCAATGTTTGATTTCACGTAATTCAAAGTTTTTTCATCTAATCCAGATCCTGTAACATCTTCCAACTCTTTATCTAACCAATTTAAAATGTTTCGAACAATAGGAATCACATCTTTTTTTAACGATTGGAGCAGCTTTACGAACATAAGGAACAACATTTTTAACAACTGGAATATTTTCTCCAAAATCTAATAAATCTTTCAAAAGTCCACCATTTTTAAGTTCTTTCAACTGATTATAAGAAAATTCTATTCTGGTTCCTTTATTGTTTTTCTTATGTTTTTCGAGTTTATTGTATTGTCTATTTGTTAAAAATATCTTATCTTCGCCATTTTTTAGTTGATCTATTTTAAATTGAATACTAACGGGTATTTTCCTCTTAAAAGCGGATTTTATTTTTTCTTTCTGATTTTTGCTGAAATTTACATTCACCTCCATTTATATAGTTAAAATTTCAAGTTCTCTTCGATTCCCATTCCTAGTTTTCTCTTCAAAAACATTGCTCCAGCTGTTGGAAGCGCAACAAATCTTTCACCTAAACTAGCATCTTTTGATAAAAATCTATCCATTGCTTTATCTTGCAAAACTTTATCTGCTATATGTCTGGAATTTGTGTCTCTATGTTTTGCATAAAAAATATCGTGTTCCATAGCAGCTTGATCTAATTTATTTATACCAGGATCTCCTCTTTTTAGTCTTTTTTCGAGTTTTGTGCCAGGCCCCAGATACTGATAAGTTGGTACGTGTAATTCAAAAGGTAAATTGTTGATAAAATCATTCAAAAGTCCGCTACCTTCAATCATAGATGAACTTATTGCCGGCAAAACTCGTTTTAAATATTTAATTCCATCAGGTTTTTCAATCATTTCATCAAGTTTGTTCGAAATAAAATCTTTAATCGCTTTCTTTTCGTTCAAAAAATTGTTGTTTCCAGCCTTTTCTTGAGCATAAATATAATTTATAATTCCATCGAGTTTTGTCAAATCGTCGATATATCTGTACTCAATCTTATTATCACTGTATTTTCTTATACCAGATCCTTCGATTCGTTTTTCCCAAATTGGTTTAATCAAATTGAGATATTTTTTACCTTTACTTGACTTTGGTTTCTTAGTTGATGGATCATTATTTTTGTAAATTGAGTCAGATTTCCATAAAATTTCAGTATACTTTTTCAAGTCTTCTTCAGAATATAAACCGTCTTTTGGAACATCAGTGCCTGTTAATAATCTCCATAAACCTTGAGTTCCTTCATATGTTTTATCTTCAATAATTATATCATTATGTTCAAAATTAACGGGTAAATTTCCAATCATAAAACTTTTCTTTTTTTTATCCCAATACAAACCAAATTTATCATCTTTTACTCTAGGAAGGAATTTTTTACCAATTTTACCAATTATTATATCCGTTGTTCCAGGACTTAATGGTTCAACTATGGTAGAGTCTTCTATGATTCTAGGTCTAAATGGTGTTGAAGATGGTAATTTTGGCAATTCAAACTCAGATTCTGTTATCGAAATATCAGCAAATTGTCGTACAACTGGAACCAAATTCATCAAATTTTGATTATCGCTTAAAACATTTTCAATTTTGCCCTCAACATTTTTTATTGCAGATGTTACAGGTTGATTAATTTTTTGAATAAATTCTTGTTCTTTTTCATCAATTCGAATCTGTTCTTTAAATTCTTTGATTAATTTCTTTTCTATTTTATCAAGTTTTTTCGCTTCTTCAGAAGTTAAGTTCGCCATTTATTTAGGAAAATTTTGAAACGTGGAACGTAAAAACGTGAACGTGGAACGTAAAACGTGAACGTGGAACGTGAAACACGAACGTGAAACACGAACGTGAAACGTAAACACGAACGTAAAACATGAACGTGAAACGTAAACACGAACGTGAAACATGAACGTGGAACGTGAACAGATTTACCGTTTTTCTGTTATTTTCATAATGTAAATAAAAATTAAAGATAATATAAAAATAATTGTAACAAATATTTTATCAAGTAGATTTGTCAGACCACTGAGCAGCATTTATATTAGAAAATTTATTCAGATATTTACCATTTTTAGGCTTCAAAGTTAGATTAATAGTTAAAAATCCGTAGTCTTCCTTCCAAATTTTATCACATAACTCAATAAAGTGGTTAAAACTCATATCAGATCCCACATAATTGTTATAAATCTTTCTCGAATAGTGATCATCTTGCTTAAAAATACACAACATATTCAGGTTATTTCTTATAACTTGTTTATCAACCTTTGAAAAGCATTGGGAAAGATAGATACAAGATATGTTTTTGTGACGGGACATTACGAAATATTCCTTAATAACGTCTTGATTTTCTAAAATACAATCATCAAAAACGATTAACGAATTGGGTTTACATTCGCTTAACGGAACTATGTCCTCAGAAGCATTATAAAAATGTGATATTTTTTTGTTTAAGTTTTTCTCAATATTTTCAAATCTTTCTTGTAATTTTTTATAGGCGTCTTGTTCTAAAGATTTACTAAAAACATACAAATTGGAATAAGGAATCAACCTATTGTAGATAAAATTCAATAATAAAGTTGTTATTCCACATCCACTTGAACCAACAATTAACAATCTGATTGGTTGATCTTTCTTATTTTCTTCAAACGTTTGAAGTTTTATCTGATCTTTTTGCTTTAAAAATTTCTCCATTTAAATAGAAGATTTTCATCTTGAAGCAACGCTTGCGAAAATGAAGCTGTTCAAGTTGACTTCAGAAAGCTCTAAATTAGTTTTAAACTTGGAACATCCTATACACTTAGAGGAAGAATCAAATTATTTTATCGGTTTAAGCGGTTTTTATTCTGACAATTTTGTAATAAATATTAGTGAAAGTTCTCCTTATTGTATAGGATTTAGTGAGAAGAACATAACAAAATATTATGGTTTAAACAAAGGATATTATACTTTCGATCAAATAAAAAATTCCCTTAAAAATTATCTGAAAACATTCAAACAATCAGATAAATCTTTAAACTTTTACGAAAACAAGTTTGAAATGCAAAAAAATTATCTCTCTAATAAAATTCAAATAAAATCACCAGTAAGAATAATGTTTTCAGCAATTATTGTAGAATTGTTAGGGTTTGTTCAAGAAACTATTGAGCCAAATCAGGTATATTTAGGAAATAAAACGCCAAAATTTAGACCGTTTGATGTAATTGAAGTGCACTGCAATCTCGTTGAACCTAGTTTTGAAAATCATACCGAACATTTACACAAAGAATCTGAAATTTTGTACACTTTTTTCCCAAATGTTGCTTATGGATCAAAAATCAGTGAAAAACCAAATGAAATCGATTATATTCCTATTAGAAAAAATATTAAAAGAATTCAAAAAATCGTTCTGACTATTCAAGACTCTGAAGGAAATCTATTAAATAATGAGAGTAAAACAACAATATATTTAAGATTGCAAGTAACTAGTTAAATTTCTTTCTATCTAAATGGAGTCAGTTGTAGACCTACTCAATAATCAACTTACATTCAATAATAAAGACATTGTAACGATTGTTGACGAAAACAATGTAATCTGGTTTAAGGCTAAAGATGTTGCAGAAATTTTACAATATGAAAATACTAGACAAGCTATCATAAATAATATTGATAATGACGAGAAAATAGCCTTTAAATATATAAATTACAAGAGTCTATGCCATAGACCCTTTCAAAATCTTCATCCTGACACTATTTTCATTAATGAATCTGGATTTTATTCTTTAATACTAAGATCTAATAAATTAGAAGCAAAAACCTTTCAAAAGTGGGTTACAAAAGAGGTTTTACCCTCCATTAGAAAATTTGGTGAGTACAAACTTGAAAACAAGATTAAATATTTAGAGGACGAAGTTAAACACTTGCAAATTAAAGATGAAATAAAAACGGAAATAATCACAAAACAAAGTGTAAAAATTGACTTAATGAAACCAGACCTTGTTTGTAAAGATTTTGCTAAGAAAAAACACCATGTTTTTGTATTAATTAAGAAGAATCACATGTGGGAATATCCTTATTACGTTATCAGAGCTCAAAAGAGAGAAATACCGAAAAGATTGAAAGAACTTGAAATTGATTACCCAGAAATGGAAATTTTATTAAGACATGGAGATCCAAATAGTATAAATCTCTATAACCAAATGAAAGAATCTTTGAATATTTTATACAACGGAAATCATTTTACTACAAATATGGCAGAATCTCGACTGATTTATGGAATATCTAAATTACACGATGAAAATGTTAAACATTCGAATTATGATAGTTTGTTTGTAAATGTCTTTTAAGACTATAGAAATGTTGAATTTCTCTTCCGCATACGCAAAGAACTGGTCTAGCAAAGATTTGTTTAGCACAATCTTTACAATATGCTTGTTTGTTGTCTTTACTATAGTGGAGATTATAAAATTCTGAAATATTCTTAACCTTTTTACACCGTGTGCACTCTTTCTCTTCTAAAGTTAATTTTTCCATTTTATCATATAATTCTTTTCTATATTTCTTATTACAATCCTTACAATAATAGCATAATCCATCTTTTCTAGTCTTATCTTGAAAAAACTTCGACAAATCTTTAAATTCTTGACACTTTATACATTTCTTTTGGGCCTCCATTTATATAGAAAAAATTACAGCTTTGACTTTTTCAATTCATATTCGTAAAAACTTCCGGTTATTTCTCAATTTTCAAAGTTTCCAAGTTTATTTAATTCGTCTAATATATCAGATTTTGCTTCGCCTTTATATCCATACGGTACTGTATCGATCTTATTTTCTAGAACGATTCTCTTATCATCTTTAGCGTTCAGTGCCAGCTTGTTTATGGTAACTGTGTACAATTCATGTTTATAGCTTTTTATTACAGTCATCTCCCTAAATTCTTCTTTATCTTCGAACAAACATCTCTTCAAGTTTTCGATATTTATTGTTTTATTTACAACGCTTCTCTTAATTCCTTTACACCTAACTGGATTTTTGTCTAGATATTTGTACGAGTACATCTTTGATCTTAAACCACAAAATTCTTCTAAAACTTCGCTATTTAGTTCGTCTTTGAATTTTCCTATGACTTTCTTATTTTTAGTAGTGAAACATTCATGATCTTTTGGATAATAACTTGTATCAAACACATCTAAATTTTCTTTAATAATTTTAAAAGGATCTCGTTTCAGTTCTAGGAAATAACTGTCTGTATCCATGTAACACAGATTCAAATCTGGATCAAAACTCTTTAATTTTTCATAATAAAATTTATACATTAACAACTTTGACAAATCAAGAACTGAAAATCCTATGTAAATCGGCTTGTTAAATTTTACCTTCTGTTTGTACATGTGACTCGCTATACAGTTGTCGTCAAAGATATTAAAGCATTTGAAATTTGTTTTCTTAGCTTGTTTCATTGAAAATTCTTCATTTCCTAGTTTGATATCACATCTATTTCGCACATTTTCCATAGATTTCCCAAAAACAGAGTTGTTCATTAGCTTATAAAAGTCCTTTTCGAAGTCACTTGTAGCTTTGGTTCTCATGTTTGTGTTAAAATCAATGTACTTTTTCATAAAAGGCTTCTGATCAAATGCAATAACTCTATTCACATGTTTCAAATTCATACCTTGTTCCAAATAGAACTTCAAATTTCTCGAATGAACAACGTATTCAGTTTTATCCAGTAGAGTTGTGCAAAGTTTGTTTTTAAAATGTTCTGGAGCAAGAGGTAAATCCTTGTGATGTTCGTGTAAATTCGTTGGATATCCAAGATCGACTTCGAGAATATAGCCATAATCTTCGTCGCCAGTGAGTTCTAAAATTGTTTCTTGCCACTCTTCTTTTGTATACGTTTTAGGATCCATCCACTTGATATCACTAAACGGCAGTTTTTGCATAAGACCATACCCATAAAGGTTGTTTGCATCGAGATAGAGTAAATAGTTTTCGGGCTTTGTCTTATCAAAATCTTTTAAATATTTGTTATTTGCTTTCACATATCGTTTAATACACTGAGAAATGCCTCCGCGAATACCTTTTTCGATCATCAAATACATATTATAATCACTAATTAATTGTAATTCTATCTTCGTTAATTTTAACATAGCATCCCATGCAAGACTGGGAGCTGTTAGATAGTGTGCTGGATCAAGCTTATAGCAATTCAAACAAATATTCCTAAAATTTTCAAAGATATCAGCGAGCAATAGAACATCTTGAATGTTATAGAGATCAGAGTAATTTCCTAGATTTTTCTCTTTTAATTTGTTCCAAACATTTAAGTAGTGTTGAAAATCTTTCTCAGATATGCTCTCGTCTGTCAAAAGTGAATAGAAATCTTGAATTCTCAATTCTTCTGTGTAATCAAGTTTTTCAATACTGTCGATAAATTCATAGGGAAATATTCCTTTTCCAGATAGAATTTTAAAAATCTCGTCGTCGTCATTTGGCTGTCTTTCTATTATCTCATTCAATATTCTTCCATCTTGTATAAAATGATTTGTATGTTTGAAGTCTTCTCTCTTTAGATTTTTAGCTAACTTTTCTATAGACGAGGCCATGAATCTGAACGTGTCTACAAACGAAAACTTGATGAATTTTCTTGGCTTATCACCTTCGAATTCATAGCCATATCCAGAATTTACAGAATAATTTATATATTTTTCATCGGTGTTTGCAATCAAATCAACATTTCCATATTGTTTAGCCAATTCTTTTATGTACAAATGAGTATCGTAATTTGACATATTGTGGCAGAAAACGGGAATATTCTGAGGAAATTTCAAATTCAGATTGCAACATGCATGAGCTGCGCCTCGAAACTTGCCGGTTAAATGACAATGATCTCTTACTTTATTATAACTCTTATCTTTCCAACTATCAGGAGTGAAACCATACTGAATTGACTCAACATCATAAGCAGACCATTCACAGATATGACAAACGTTTGAATTTTGATACGAAATTTCTTCTTCTTCTGTCAATTTCATAGGTTTCATGTTCTTAGAATTAAATTTTTTCGCTATGTATTTCGATAATTTATTGAGTTCTTCAAACAATTTTGCAGGAACATTTGGCAAATCTTCTTCATTTTTTGCTCGATAACATATCGGCTTGTACATACGATTGGTCACATTCGACACTAAATATAGAGTAAAACCATAAGGAATGTGCTTCTGAATCCTGGTTGTTGTCGATCTTTGTGGATTGTTCTTGCATGTCGGAATTTTTTCTAATATGCTCTCAAAATCCATATAAATAACGTAAGGATGGCTAAACTTCTTTTGATAATTAGTAAATTTAGTTGTTTGACCTGGAAATGGCATAATTGGCTTACAAACTTCATGATTTTTACAAATTTCTAAATGATCTGTTAAATCTCCAGATTTGTAGAAATGGCTTAAACATCTCCTACATAGAAATTTCCTTTGTTCATGTTTAGATAGCTGAGAACTAACTAATCTATTTAAATCAGTTATCAAAACAAAATGAGATTTGTCTTCTTGTTTTATATACAGTAGATCAATATTTAATTCTGCATCATATTTTTCAGAAATTTGTAACGGAACAACCTTAATACTTTCATCAAAACTGTAGACATTGATAGACATTTTTGGATATTTGTACTTGGAATTGTAACTTAGTTTCTCAAATAATTGTATATCTTTTAAGGACATTGGATACTCGAAACCTGAAAATATCTCGTCATTTACAAATTTTTCATATTGTTTTGATCTTTCGCAGTCTCTTTCGGGTTTTTCAATAGCACATCGGATAGAATAAATAAAGCAATAATCATCTTTATTTTTGATATTTATACAAGCTTTTTTATCTTTGATTTTCTTTGGCAAATCGATATATGATCCTGCGTTCATCATTTCGTGTTTGTTAAGGCTCAAAACTAGTTGTTTGCAGCTTTTAAATGTCCATCCGGAACCCTTATTTGGATGATTAGTCTGTTCTCGATGTGTTAATTTATTAAATTGCTTAGTAATAAAGTCGTTTACGTCAAAGATTTCATCTGCTTTTATAGTAAAGTACATTGGGCAAGTTTGTGGTTCACCGTTTACTAAAGTTCGTTCGTATTCGCATTCCAAAGAGAGATATCCTTTACTATTTTTCACAGTGTCTTGAAATTTTTCTATTAAACTTTTAATTTCTGGCCTCATAATTGATAGATATTTGTAAATTGACATGGAATTGTCGTTCAAGTTCGTTAAAATGTATTGCTTGAAAAGACCGTGTATTGAGGATAAAACTTCAACATCTATGATATTTTCAGGTTTTTCGTTAAGAGTTTTGTCAATTTCTTCGATCATTTCAGACTTAGTTTTATCGTTTGTTTCTATGGACAATTTTTCAGCGATTGATTGAATTTTTTCATCATTAAATAGATTGAGATCTTTTTTATCTTCCTTAAAGCTTTTCTTTAATTCACGCAATTTTTCTATATTGTACATCTTTTCGTGACCATCGATTTGATTCTCTTTAGCCCAAGTCCTCAAATAATTTAGTTCTTTTTCATAAATATCTTTATTTTTCAGATGATTCTTCGAATTATAATGCCGAGTATAGTGATGTTCAAAAACATCTTTTTTGCAGTATGGGCACTCTATCTTTTTCCGCTCCATATTTAAAGAGCAAAAATTTGTAAACTAAAATTTTGAGAAGTGGTGATTTTTGTGACAACTTGACACAAATCAGCACAATTTCTGGTCAAATGTTTTCAGATTGTTCTTTTTATTATAGAAAAATCTTTTAACTAAGTTCTCCTGTGTGCCGCGCAGTGCTACCAACATTTCTCGCTCAACGGTAATGCCAACATATTCTAAATTCAACATTCGAGTATTATAAATTCCACAATTTATGTTGTCATACTGTCATGAAAAATTGCTTGAATACAGTTTACCATAGTTTATTTAAGTAAATTGTATTGTGAATTGTTTTTACATATTTATGGTGTATTGAACAGTATTTGTATTGATTTTTGGGCTGTCCCAAAAGTGGTCCAGAACCGCCATATTATTATCTTGTTTTACATATTTATGGTGTATTGAACAGTATTTGTATTGATTTTTGGGCTGTCCCAAAAGTGGTCCAGAACCGCCATACTGTTTGATTTTACAGATTCGTTTATTGTCCTTTAAACAGTATTTTCCCTTGATTTTCTGTCTGTCCCAAAAGTGAGCCAGAACCGCCATACTGTTTGATTTTACAGATTCGTTTATTGTCCTTTAAACAGTATTTTCCCTTGATTTTCTGTCTGTCCCAAAAGTGCGCCAGAACCGCCATATTCATATCTACTTATATATATGTATATATATATATATATATATATATATATATATATATATATATATATATATATACATTCACTTCGAGTGTATAAAAGCAGAATTGCTCTGTTATATCAATTATTAAACTTCTTGATACAAAGTTCCTTTAATATTTCGGCTTTTTGCCGTTTTCAAAAAGGTATAATACAAAATAACAATACAGCAACAAAATTTACAAAAGTAAAAATGAAGTAAAAATTTTTTTACTTTTGTAAATTTTGTTGCTGTATTGTTATTTTGTATTATACCTTTTTGAAAACGGCAAAAAGCCTAAATATTAAAGGAACTTTGTATCAAGAAGTTTAATAATTGATATATATATATATATATATATATATATATATATATATATATATATTCACACCAGTTGTATAAAATTTCCGTAGTAGAACTTTAACTATTCTGTAGTTCAACTATAGTTCAATATCTTTGTTCAAAAGTATGTTCCATTTTATATATGTGCTTTATTAATTGTCACAAAAACTTACTATGATAACTGATTCATCCATAAAATATTTTAGTTTTCTGTTAAAACCTATATGAATTTAAATTTATTTTCTTTAAGCCTAATAGGGAATTGACAAAGTAAAGGGAAGCATTAGTATTTTGCCTAAAAGAATACGTAACGTTATTGTAAACTTTACAACGTCAATATTATAGATACTCTAAATTATAAGTGGTGAGTAATCCTACTTTATAACAAAGGAGTATAATATTTTAACTGCTTTATAGTGATAAAATATGTCTGTAGGAAATGAGTAATAATACTACATACACTTTAGTTCTAGAAAAATAAATCATGGGATTCAGCAATATGCAATTAAAATGATTAAATTAATACTTTTGAGAATCTACTTGAATTTTACTGGTCCATTACCCTAAAAAATCCATATATCTAGTTAAAATCAGAATAAGATTTTAAGTCTAAGCATGCAGTATATATTTTGAAGTAGGCAATCTTATAGATATTGATAAAAATATAGAAAACATTTTAAACGGGATGTGACCCAATTTTAAAATCTTATAGTTAATCGGAATAGTTAATATTGAAATATATGTCCGTAAATGATATCGTCTCTTAATTACATTATTGGTGTTTGGTAAGGAGTGAGAATAAAACACTGTTACTCATTCAATGTTTGATATATAAACCTAATAATAATGTCATATATAACAATTGCATGGAAATATTCTGTTCTTACTCATGACGGTATATAGTTTCAGTTTAACAATAATTACATGATAATGAGCTTAAAAGTTTTCTTTAACAATATCAAAGCCTTTCAGATTACACCGCCTAACGTATCTTACCTTTTAGTAAGTAGGTGCTGTTTTGTTTGTAATTCACGATTAATGCTAATAATGAAGTATTTTCACTGTAGTGTTATAACTGTATAACTTATAGTTTTCTCCTCAGACCAATAAGTACTTATTGCATGGGATTCCAAATTTTGGATTCCAGCTTAAGGGAATTACCAATACCGTTTAATATTGTTTCGAGAAATGTACTACATTTAGGAGAACATAGGAGAATCAAGGTCATTTGGCTATGTATGGTACAACCACTAGTTTTTGGAATCGTGGTTTTCATAGGATCCTTTCCATAGTAGATCTTTTCATTTATTGTAGTGTATTTTTTTAATTTCACTTTGTATCATGGGGGGATGTAAGAATTTCAAGCTGTAACAGGAGGAGAACGGATTTACTTTGTCGATGTTAACAGTTAATACTAATAACTTAAATGAAGTATGGTAAGTAATTTTCAGAATCGTACTAATAGAGTCAGTATTTAGAAGTAAATAGACTTAGACTTAGAACTAAATAAAGCAAAGTATACCGCACTAATTATATTCAGTGTTACTTTCATCGAACGTAAATAAATGGTTTAACATGTTGGATACATGATTAAAGATCTAGTAATTAGCAATGAACTTATTTTTACTACCACTAATAGTACACTATAAGCATTCGTATGAAATATAACAGACTATAAAGCACTAAATACTTACTTTAATACGCATAGGGTGTGAAGAGTATTACTTTAAGTTTATTTTTAAAAAGGATTTACTTTACCTGTTTAACAAAGTGCAAAGCGCTTGCTGTAAACGTCCAAAATTTGTATTTTAAAAAATTCAAAAAAATGTAAATCTGTTATTAAAAACGGACATAGTATGTTGAATGACTTCCTTGTATACAAAAAAATTAATTATCATTTGCAAGATCAAGAGTTTTTTAGTACAAACTACCTCAAACTTAGTTCTGACAGGATTGGCAAACTAGTAAAAAAATAATTCACTAAAAATATGTAAACTTTAGACGTTCGGATGTATAGCTTTCGTCCGCAGAAACATTTGGATTAGTTGCTGAAGCTTGTACTGTTTACTGGTAACATCTTAGTATTTACTGAAATCCTTACTAACCCAGTATAATTATATTAGGTATTGATTTACGGATAAAAAAATATGCCTCTAAAACTATCTTTATAACTAACTATATATTTAATAAAATTATTTACTTACCCTTACTACTCGCCCACTCACACATCACTAATTCTTCAACTTCCCGATATGTACCTCACAATGGGGAAAGAAAAACTAGAATTTTCAAAAATATCAAACATCCATAGGGTTGAAACACCTACAAAATCTTTATTTAGTTTTTTAACTCATGATGTAATTAAAAGATAAAATTTTATTTACGAGTCTCATACAGTGAACAGTAAAACAAGATATTTTAATGAAGATTTAAATGGAGTAATATGTATGTGTGTGTAATGTAATTAATATACAGGGGTTTCTTGTGATGCATACTTGAATAAAAAAATATTACTATAGAATTAGGTATAGAGTTGGTCAACAAAGCACTTACTGATGTTGCGGTTTACACTTCCATTCCAGTTTTAATTAAATATCTGATTGGTGTTATTATATTATAAACATATTGATTCAAAAAGTTAAGTTTAAACAAGAATGTGAGTTAAATTTGTATATAAAATGTTAGTTTATTTGATGAAATTAATTGAAAAACGTAAAATAAATGTCCATGCTTTGAAGTTTAAGGTTAGGAATTAGATACTCTCATAGAGTTTAAACTCTATTTTCCGTCCTTTGTTAGACCCAAAGAGCGTTATGTATCTTTTGACGCTTGCGGCTGCTGCTTCGTAAAGTTACTCAAGGAAATTGTTGTTTTGTTTTGTAAAACTGAGAAAGTTTATTTTAATAGCCCAGGTAACTGATTTATGCCACGCTAGATTAATCATAAACCTAGTTATATATAATGTAAATAAATTAATATATTCTTTTACTCTATTCTAATACAACTTTACAAAATGGGGGTAGGCTGCGCCACACAATCACATCGCGTAACAGAGTTCGCTTTTGTTGAATGCAATTCCAACTTTTTAGTTAATTTTGTTCTAATGATTAGTGTACACATGTTACTGTCATATATTAAAATTCAATACGATTGTGCTAGGTTTTTGTAAATATTTATATATCTTTAGTTTGTCTCGTTGAAAAAAATATTTAAATGTAAACATATCTACCATAATTGACATATACGTTGCTTGCATAGCAATAAACCTTAAGGCAAAAATAAAAATCTGTGAATATATATCATGCAAACATATTGGGGAAAATGGTACGCTATATGCCTTTTTTACGTTATACGCTTTGTAACGCGTACCTAATAAAATCTGTAAAAATTATGAAACTTCTTTTGTTAATTATTAATGTACTGATTAAAAAATACTCGCATATAATGAACTTTTCGTAAGTATGCTAGATTACATAATATGAAAATATTATCATAAATATAATAATATAATATTATAATATAATATTATCACAAACAACCAAGAGCGTGATATGTGTTATGTCCCTTAGTGCTGTTTCTACGTAATATGATAAGACACCATTAACCAAAAGGAACTGTAAAACATTTATACTCCACAGATATTGTTTAGAGGTGAAGTAGTGGCTTTCTTTAGGTATACGGTACTGCAAAACACTTTTAATACGATCGAAAAATAATTTGCTCTACTTAGATGTTAATAATTTTGTAAGTGAATAAAAGAAGAGTAAATATTTAGATTTTGTTTTAATTACGTAGTAATTCAATGTCAAACCTTCATTTTAGTACAAATGACTCAAACATTTGTTTAATATGCTTTTTGTATTTGTAAGCTTCATAGTCCTATGTCATCCTATAGTTTACCAGGGATATTTGATTTAAGACAAAAGTTTTTCTATCAGGTCCAGTACCTCGATTAATTTAGAATGGTTCATTCACTACTTTTAATTCCGTACACTGTGCTCCAAAATGATTTACTTCTACTCTGATGTTGTTCCCTTCCTAAAATAAGGCCTGATGTATGAGCAGTCTTCCATCAATACGAAATGTAATATAACCACTTAATTCTTATACCCTCTGTGTTCAGCTAACAAAACGCAAACCTAGCAATAAAAATAGTTAAATAATCTTATATTAAAAATGTAACTTTCCAATAAGGTTTTCTATTCTTATTTTAAAATAAAATACTTAAAACATTAAATTTTTCAATTACTATCAGATACACATTTTATAATTATAATCCACTGCATGTTGATAATGCAGCTGGTAACCTTGAAATGTTTACTCCAAAATAAATGATCCTATGAATGTTGCCAACGATCAGCCTACATTTAACTAAAGTTGTAGTCATAAAAGAAAATTACGCATATGTATAATGGCTTGCCTCATTAATTGATCTCATATATAAAGGTAAGACAATTTTAGTGTAGACTAGAAATATAAATATTATACTAGATATATGAAAAACATTTTTAATTACTACATTTATTTCTATCTCATTACTTTAATAAGAAACTCACATTCCTTAAAACAAAGTCGTTACTCATTTTTTATAAGCAACAATATGTTCCTTACCACATTTAAGGTAAGTTTTACTTATTGAAAGAAAATTATACTTTTGTATATTATCCTGTCTTACTTTTTAATGTATTTTTTCAAAGAATTTCTTCCTACAGAATTCCGACGGTTATATGGTAATTTGGAAAAATCGCATTCTCCTCACCCAACTCTGGGTCGGAGAATGTTACTTACAATACGGACGTCGTCGCGTCATTCCAACGACATGTACAAAGTGATGTTTTCTTGGCGTAATTGAGGCGATCTTTAATAATTGTACGAAAACAGCATATCAGCTATCTGCTTCATCTATCTTCACTATAAGATTTCGTGCGATCAATTTTACAGATTACGAAGCAACTGAATGCCTACAATAATGTTTAATTTTTTAACTAATCCCAATACATAGTGAACATAACCTATATATAACATTTCCGAAGTAATTTCGTGGTCAGATAATTGTCCCCTTAATACAAGCCATCATTAGTATCTATTCGTTATATCAACATCAAAGCTTTTAGCTACAACTTTAAAAATGGCACGAATATATATGCAAGTATTATACAAAATAGACAGCGTAAAACAATAAGGTAGTTATAAATATCAGTATAAATATGAAAGTTGTAATATGACGGGCGTAAAGAAACAATATTTTAAGCATGCAGCTTTTTAAACTCTATTAATTCGATAGTTACAAATATATACAACGTATATTTTTTTAAGATTTAATAAAATATTAAATTACAATCGTATTATCGACTCTTCATTCAGTTTAAATGTTACGGGGATGCTTGACTGTAGACATGCTGTGAACACATCCAATAAAATAAACTAGTTAAAAGATCACGTATTTCAAATAATTTATTCATTTTAAGTCAAATGTTTAGGCGTAAACTGTGTTTTTGCTTATTTTAATGTTCTTAAAAGTGCCGTGATTTGACGCTAGATGTCCCAGGTTAGGATAAATTAAATCTCTCAAACTGTGAGTGTAATATAAGATTTATACAAGCAATACCAAAATCAAATCGAAATAAAAATGTAGGGAGATGTTTACTTGCGGTATAGTTGAAGGAGCTAACATGATTTACCAAACCATTTGCTTTAATACCGTAAGTTTAAGAAACAAAAGTAAGTAGTGAGCCCCTAGGAAATGCGTAAAAAACATGTCATGTCTATATGTAAAATAAAAATCTTATATTTTTCACTCATAAAGCATATGATTTAGGTTAGGTATAAAAATACTGCTATAATTCCTAAATTTATCCTAAAAGATATGATGATATAACGATCAAATACTGGGAACATATAAAATACCTGTTGAATAATACCTGGCGATTAATTAAAATGTTGTAAAAAAATCACAATTTTGATTAATGATTTACGATTTTGTGGACCAAAGTAACAAAATAATAAGAGTAATGAACCTAATTAAAAATACTCTCAAACTGAAAGGTCGGTTACTCGTACTTGTTACGGCTGTCAGTTAGGCACAGGTGATATTTTATTCAGTGCAAGGAGGTGTTGTAACTTGACAGTGCATCTCCGCTCTTAAAGCGATTTCAAAGGGATGATGCCTGGTCCTCAAGTTTACCAAAACTCTATCACATACAATGTTTTTTCTAATGTTCTATTTAATATGCTACTATACGTAATTCTATATAGTATTATACATTAGAAGTAGTCTACGCAACATTAGAATTTAAGTTTTAATGTATTCTCAGTATAGAGTTATTTTACACAAAATTTAACAAAAGTTATTATATTCAAAGGTTATTGCAATTAAAAAAACACGAATCACACAGGTTCATACATGATATTAAAATGGTTTAGTTAATGATAGTTAACAGAAATATGAGCCAACTAGGATATTTGAAATCTATAGAATCTAAAAATTAGAACTGACTATGGATTATTTGACGTTCACATTAGGAAGTTTTTAGCTTAATTTAGATGGAATGCATATACAAGAGTTAAGGGAGTTCGGTATCCAAAAAATGAAATTTTTATAAATTTTCGTGTTTTAATATTTTATTATTCTATGACTAATTCCTGACATTTTAATGCAAAAACTATTAAAATCCGATGATGGGAACAATTTTTATTTTTATTTTGAAAAATATACTACATGCCAACAATTAAGTGTTTCCTTTGCAACTGAAGTATTTGTTATAGTAACACAGTTGTAATTCTTCCAAACTATTATTTATATTTATGGGTTGGTACACCTGCCTTGTCTACTAACAAAAAATACAGCTGTCTATAACTGTCTTCAGTTACAATAAACCAATTTTGTGTTTGTAAACAAAACAAGTTCTATATGGTAGATTGTAGTTACTGTTATTTTGTTTGTAGAACGCATTTGATTTCTAAAATGCCTAGAAGTAATAGAATTTTTAAGAAGAGAAAAAGTGAGTTTTACAAAAAGAAAGTAGTTGTAGAGTGTGAAAGCAGTGGTAGTGGTGTTGTTTTGGAAGAAACTGTGGAAGATAGGTTAATTGAGAGTGAAACTGAGCCTAGTCCTACGCCGAATAATGAGGACACAGATGATGTTAGTGCTTCAAAAGTGAAACTAGGTAATATCAGTCAAAATTATAAAAACATAACTGATAAGGAGTCCCAATTTCCAAAATGATATTGTTGATTTTAAAAAACTTATAAATGTAATTTCTCAAAAAGCAGTATGCAAACAGTGTCATCAACCGATCGATTTTAAAATCAAGTATCGTGTAGGCCTTTTTTTCTCGGGGAACTTTTCATGTGAAGGTTGCAATGAAAAGACACTGGCCTCTTATGAAAACTCCTTAGTCTTGCAAAATAGACCTAATGATGATACAAAATTATATGACATAAATTTAAGATTGGTGTATGGCATGCGTACGATTGGCAGAGGCCAGACGGCTGCCGCTACACTATGTGGCGTACTAAATCTGCTCTCTCCTCCATCACGGTTTATGAATTACACACAACTGTTAGGGTCTGTGACTGAAGATGTTTGTTTTAAGATTATGAAGGAAGCAGTAGAAGAATCAGTGATTATAAATGAAGGTAGGAGGGATTTGACAGTAGCCATAGACGGGACATGGCAAAAGCGAGGCCATACATCACAAAATGGTATAATCACTGCAACATCTGTGGATACCGGTAAGGTAATTGATGCAGAGATTTTATCTAAGTATTGTCGTTGTAAAGACAAATTAATTGGACAACATAGTGATAAGTGCAGTGCAAACTATCTGGGAGTAAGCGGAGGCATGGAAGTTGTCGGAGCTCGTGCGATTTTCCATCGGTCCCTACCCACTTACAATGTTCGCTACGTTGAATACTTAGGTGATGGATATTCGAAAGGGTTTTTTTAGTGTTGTGGAAAGCAAGCACTATGGTGATGAGTGCCTGGTGAAAAAACTAGAATGCATTGGGCATGTGCAGAAGCGCATGGGGACTCGCCTAAAGAATTTAAAATTAAAAGAGGGAAAAAACAAACAAACCGATGGAAAAACAATAGGCGGTCGGAACAGACTGACTGAAGCTGCCATATTAGCCATACAAAAATATTATGGTCTAGCAATTCGAAGAAATGCAAGCAATTTAGAAGACATGCGAAAAGCTGTTTGGGCTGAGTATTACCATTTGCTATCCAGCAATACAAATCCTCAACACGGACTTTGCCCAATAGGGAGTGAAAGTTGGTGCAAGTACCAAAAGGCTATGGCTTGTAATGAAACTTATGACCATTCCAAACATTTTCACCTTCCTGCTGTCATCATGAACAAGATAAAGCCTATTTTTACAGACCTAAGTGCACCTGATTTGCTTCGTAAATGTCTCCACGGTAAGTCACAAAACCCAAATGAGTCCGTAAACCAAGTAATCTGGTCTTGCCTGCCAAAAACTGTCTTTGTTGGCATACACACCTTGCACTTAGGAGTGTATGATGCCATAAGTTCCTTCAATAAAGGAAATATGGCAAAAATGTATGGTTTTACAACATCTTGGAATGACTGTTGGACATAATTTTTGTGAAGCAATGAAAAAGCTGGACATAGCTCGCTTACAAAAAGCTCAACGCATGGCTACCGAAGTCGCAAAAAAAATCAAGGCAAGCTCGCTCAAGTGCCAAGAGGAAGCTGGAAGATCAGTGGGAAGAGTTAGAGGATCGTGATAACCCTAGTTATGCAGCTGGATGTCATTAATATTATAATAAAGGTTAGTGAATTCACTTATTTGATGTGTGTTGCCTTTAGCTGCGATTTCCCGAAAATTAACTTTTTTATCACTTATGTAACTTTTTCTCAAGATCCACTGATCACATTAACATAAAAAAATACACATGTACTTAAGACTAGTACACACATTTAGAGCGAAAGACATTATAAAAATATATTTTAAATTTTTATTAAAAAATTATAATTATAAATTATTTTACAAAAAATTAATACATTTTTTATTTACAACAAATTAAATAAAATTTCTTTTTTTTTAACTTTGTTCCGCTCTAAATGTTAACAAAGGTCTACATAGTAGTGTCCTAAAGTTTGATGATGATAGCTTTAAAGGTTTCTGAGAAAAAGGTACATAAAATTGGCCAAATTAACATGGGAAGGATAGGGCATACCGAACCCCCTTAAGGTTTCTGCCAGATGTTGCAAGCTGCTACGCAGCCTGCGAAACTATTTTGTTGTCCCGTAAACTGTTCCAATGCCGTATCATATCTGGAAATTCCGAGCAAAAGGTCATGTGAGCTGTGACTTTCATCTTTGGGGTTGTCTGATGTTATTATTGTACGATAATAATACCCGATACACCAGGAAGAAACTAGACGGGTTGTCAGCAGAATTGATGTGGAAACTTGTCGTAAACTCATAGTTACTTTCGTGGACAGACATACTGCATCCCAGTGCGGTAGAGAAGGCTAAATTCGTGTCGTATGTGTTCATACGTGTTCTCGGAAGGTTAATTGAAAATTCTAGTGTATTGATTTCTCGTTTTAATCAAAATAAATCTCTGATTTTAATAAATAACATCGCTATCAATGAACATGTATTTATATTTCAATAAAACAAAAAGAGTGATTAAAGAAATAAGATACCATCCAGTTTTGTAAAAGTAATAAAAAAAATGCATCTTTCAATTAATACATAAGAACGAAAGGATTTAAATTAGAATTGTAATACTACATAATTTATCAGCATTTGATAACGTATAATACCATTGATAAATCATGAGTAAGATTTCACATAACTGCAAAAGTCTGTTAGGCCAAGTAAATACTGTGTTAAGAGTTAGCAGGATAACGAGGTATAAAGCCGGAAGCATGAAATTGCTGTATATGGGCGCAAGTGACGCAATATATGGTCCTATCCAATATATATGTCAACCTTTTTTCCAAAATCATTCTAAGGGTATTAAACAAAAAACAAATTGAAATCCTTATTTTTTATAATTGTAATAATAGGACTAGGAAACAACATCTGTGTAAAATTGCTAATGACCATAAAAACTGCAATTTATTTAAGTAACAATTATCTTTTGTGCAATACATTTCGATTAATTTATTTCAAGCGGAAGTAATGTATGCTAAAACAAACTCCAGATATGTGAAACGTTCTTTCAGTCATTGTCAGGTAGAAGAGTCTTCCGTTTCTCGTTTGTCAGTCACATTGAGAGATGTTTTATTCAGAAGAGAGGTGTTGTATTTTTACAGAGTTTCTTCTCTCTTTGACCGTTTTCCGCGTGGGTTTCCCTAAGTTGACTATTCAATGAATATGTACCAAATTTTAACACTTCTATCCTTATAAAGAGATAGTAGCAATAAATATTATTTTGCGCCATATCCGTATGTCTCGAGTTTCTGTTTTATTTTCAGTAATAAAGGAAGTTTGTCCTGTTAAAAGGTAGAATAAACATACGCGACATAAGTGACTATCACTGGCAGGTATTCCAGTAACCTGATCAATAAGAGAATAATTAAATACCATTTGTTTGCTGGTTTGAAGTCGAAAAGTACAATAACATGAATATCAGTAAAATAAATGAATTTCTCTGCGATGATTAATAATATTTAAATGAATAGGCCTATCAAATGTAGTAAAGCTTGAACTATTTTAGGGTAGAGTGCAAGAATAAGTTGTACGTATTAATCTTCAGTAGATCACGTTTGATGTAATACAACGGAGCCGTATAAAAATGTAGAATCCAAAATATATATGTATGATTTACATGTAAATTTAGTGTTGATGGAAAAAGATTCAAAATATAAATCAGTTCAAAACTGGTAAACATTTTTAAAAATTATTCTATTAAATTTAACCATTTTATATCGCAGGCTAAAATTAGTAAGAAATGTCTTATAAATTATAGTCCTATCTTACTTATTTTACCGTCAGTATATTTATGTTTTATAGGGATAAACTTAATATTTTTTATAGAATAAACGTATTATTATGAAAATTGACTTTAATATCTAGTATAATTAACATCTATTTATTACAATCGTTATAACCCATCGTTACGCTCGAACAATGATTGCCCTAATTATTGTAATTATTTATAGCTTATAAATTGTACTACAGTACTATAATTGCTACTGTACTTTCATATAATTATTTTGCGTTGAATATAAGGTTCTGCATTTTATTTTATTTCTAATACGTGTTATTACTTTGTAATTAGTTTTATTATGTGGCAATTTGTATACAGCATATTTAATTTAATTTTATTATGATTATTACTACACTAATCTACATTGCAATTAGGCACCGTGCACATACGTTACTATAATAATTTTTTAAATTTATTATAAATCTTCATGTTTAAGATTTTGGAAATGTTTTGAATGTGAGGTTTATATGAGTTTAAGTTTGTACAAACAGCTTGAAAACTATGACCAGAATACATTTTTCTAATTCAGCATGTTATCCTACTTTTGACACCGTTATAATCTTTGGATTTTATCAAACTATTTGATTTGTATTCAAAGAGTAAGAAAAACAGTTGAATTATCTGTGAATTAATATTTTACATATCAATTATTGGTTTTACACCGATGATGCTTTGTGTACGTAACAATTTTAATAAAAATATTTACTTTTTAATAATGTTAAATAAATTTAAAAAGGTATTGGTTAAGGGGATTTCTTATTTTTTACTGTATCCTCTACTTTATAATTTTTTTAATATTCTTGCTACAATGTGTAACCAATAACAGTGTTCATTGTTTTTTTCTGCCATTAACTCGTTTGCCTCTGAATTGACTTTTTAGCACCAGGGTCATGTAACATCTAACAATATATTTTAATAGATAAATCATACCCTAAAAAGTACACATTTGAAATATGTGTTGAAGCCTTATACGTATATAGTACGTTAAGGAATTTTTTTGCAATCAGAATTCTACCCTGCAGCTTAGAATCAGAATATTCAAGTTTTATTTTTGGAAAAAATATAACCCTCAAATTGGGCGTACTTTATTTATGCGTATTTAATATGCAGTGAGTATTCTATATCTCATTCATTAATATGTACAAGAAATCTAGATACTAAATAATTTAACACAGTTAAAATGTGGTAAATCATGACAATTTAAAATTCATTTACTGTAAGAATAATCAGTAATAAAATTACTTAGTCACCATCGTCAGGATCTTGACGAAGTGTTCACCAACAAATTTTATATCAACATAGCTATGTATTTATACAGAGTGAGTTTTATGTCCTGGCATACCTGGATATAATTTAAACGGTCCGAGATAGATATGTAAAACCTTGACCCTACCTATTATAACATATGTTTTCAATTTTTCAAGTTGTTGAAAATGTTGCCCCCCTTTTCTAAAGGGGGGTAAAGGGGGGCAACTAAAACTTTTCAAATACAGTGGTATTTATCTTCACTGTATGTTAGTTATAGAAAGCGAAATATATCTATAGCTGTAAATACTAAGGAAAGTATTTAATAATTTTGTTTTATTAAAACGTTCTTTGTCATAAGTATTAAACTTAAATGTTAATTTTAAAAGTCGCTCCTAAAATATCCCATACTGAGATTTTATAATGATCAGCATTACATACCGTCATAAGATTATAAATTACTTTTTAAATTACCGTAATACATACGTAATTGCAATTGTTATATAAGGCCACTGCTGTTTATATTGATGTATTGCTGCTGTCAAGATAGACAATCTATCCACTTACAAAACAAATCGACGTCTGTCAGTACGAAAACTAATAACATTAGTCAATTGGATGCTGACAAGTACACTATCCCTCAACCCAAACAAACTTGTCAATCTGTTCGGTAAATTAACAGAGGATAGTTTCCTCTCTGTTATTCATTGATATGTGGCAAAATTGTTAAAACATGTGGCGTTTTTAATACATACTGTATTATCGCCACAAACTATATTATATTAAGTTAAAAGACAACCATAAAAATATATCCTTGTTTAATAGATTTATTTGGTATTTTATGCACCTATAAATTTTATTGAGTAATACAACCAGTTAAGTATCCTTATTAAATCTTTAAAAACATATTATAATTTGAAATTGTTTTAAATAGGATGTTAAAACTAGTTTAAATATCATTAAATTAAACGAATAATATTAAAATAAATTTGTATATAACAATAATACAATGCCAACCACTTTTAATTAATCTAATCTTATCCTGTGAGACACGTTCATATTAATTTTCATGTCATGACTATTTCGTTCTGAATATTGAGGTTGGTTCCAGTGTTGGCTGTATTTACTTCAGAAAATACCGGGTTCTTTATACCAAAGATTAAAGTAAATAATATATCAGAGTAGTTGAAGTTAATAAGTATTATTTGTAATCAATAAAATGTATAGATTTAATATCTTATAACAGTTAATTTATGGTCTGCTCTAACATAGTTGTAAAAGCTTGCAATTAAATAACTTATATATGGATTATTAAACGGATAAAAAAATAGTGAGCCAAGAGTGATAAGCCTGACTCTGAATGTAGTCTTTTAAAGAAATTTCAATTGTGTTAGACATTTAGGATTTTTAAGGAAAGAATATACTCAATATATTCTTTGGAGTAAACTAAACTCCGCCCTCATTCAAACCCTTTATACACAAAGGCTACGGGAAGATCCATACACAACGCTAACGTAACAACAATTATAAAACAATAATAATAATTTATTTTACTTCCATAGTAAGTAAAATTAGTATACATACCTATTAGCACGCGTAATATGAGAATAAGTCTTATACTGAAGCTATAAATTTGTAAAATCCCCAACTAATTGATTAAACAGGAGAAAACACGTCACATTTGTCACCAATATTTAAATAATGGTTATAGCTTCATTTCTACTGTATGGCATATAGAAATAAAATTTGAATGTAAACCATAGACATTTCTATATAAAATACGTGTGTATTAATAGTAACAGGATGTGACAAACAATGTTTGTATATTCATATTGGAGCCACACTTCATATAGTTTGAAGTAATGGGCGCGTTTGAGTGAAATCACTTTAAATAACAGCTCTCGACAACTATTATCATTTTACTTACACGTGAAAGCCACTTGAGGGATGAGGCAATTTTGTGTCTGGCCAATGCAACTGTATATTAATTTATATCCATCGCTTGCGTGAAAATAATTAATACTAGTATGCTATTAATTAAACTATCAAAATGTACTATAAAATTAACACTAACAAATGTTAACGGTAGCAATGTTTTACTAGGGAATTATAGGCTAAGCCTTCCACTTTTATGTTGAAATATTGAATATTTGGTATAAAACATAGTATACGTATAATATATATTGTCTTGTATAGAAGGTATGATGTAAAAGTTAAATATTATTATGTTGTGATAGAGAAAGCAATAATTTTACTCACTTATATTTGAAATCTCATCTAAATTTTCATCATTATCTACACCGCTTACTAAAACGTTACGTGGTTAGTATTATCGCCAACGTAATATCATGAACTTTATCTCGTTGATCTGCAAGAAGCTCCAACGGAACGGAAACCTCATCTACTTAATATGCAAGAAGCCTTCACTTTCCATCCACTGTTGCTTTCCCTCAGGCTACTTTCTTTGTTTACATCTTTTTCGGGCTAAGAAAACAACTCGCCTTTTAGCCTAACTTTACAAAGCATAAATTCTACATATTTCTTGTGTATATCCTGAATGTGGTTGTGCGGGAATACTTAGGAAACAAACTATATAAATAAAATATAACTTTAGTCTGCATATTATTAACGTAAAGTATTCAAAGGAAATGATCTAACAGTGGATAAATAGTTTTAAAATGTTTGATCATTTTGCTAATCGTGTGAAATCGGTTAAAATATATTGTGGAGCTTTCCATAATGAAATATATGATTTATTTTATTGCATATTTCGAATAATATTTAGGTATACAATTGAATGTTCTACACATATAAAAATAAGATTTAAACAAATTAAAAATTTTGTATTTATAAGTAATCTATTAAAAATAGCGAAACACGCTGTAAACAAATTTGAACTAAAAAATAGTACAAAAACAGATAGATACTAGTTGTACAATTAAGCTAGCTGCTTCTTTAATATATGACATGTGTACTCGTAGAAGTCGATGGGTGGAAGGAATGAGGGTTTATTATTATTCTTATTAGGTTCTTATAGCTTCTTATTCCACCCTAGAAGCTGGGTGGAATAAGGACGATTTGCCGATTTAAATACAAAAAAGCAAAGAATTATGTTTTAAATATCTCTCTGAAAGGCTTAGCCTGTACTTTGTAGTAGTTCTTTAGTAGTGAAAAATAGTAAACTTGAAGCCAGACTAAAATATTTATATCATTATAAAGTACCCAGGCGGTAACTACAGTGCAAGTGTTTATGTATAGATTTTTCATGAATTTAAAAAAGTTTGGACGATATATGGAATATACTTTAACTAACATTAATAACCTTTTATTTGGAACCAAACCGGTTTGGTTTTATCGTAAAATCGGTTTTCTATACCACTATAATGTCTATCATATTTTTTAAGTCGTATTTTCATGTCAGATTTGAAAAGGGTGTGAGATAAATTAAAAAACTAATGTTATATACTATGATATGGAACAAAGAAGATATTGCTGGATCAGAAATGTATTTCCATGCATACAAATACATCAAAACCTATGATTATATGTTTTTTATTTGACATTTCCATAATTCTATGAATTTTGTGTTTATCAACTGTTCAAAACTTAAAAATAGATATCTTCACAGTGCCTTTTACATGTTCTTATACTTTAAGCTTAGAAGCGATACCATCTCCCGGAAAATTTGGGTACTGTAGAGAATGAAGTTTCATCTGTACTCAACACACACACACACACACACACACACACACACACACACACACACACACACACACACACACACACACACACACACACACACACACACACACACACACACACACACACACACACACACACACACACGCACACACATATATTATATACTGGTATATACATATATCAGAATTTTTATCTAAACAGATAGTGATTAGTAGAATAATTAGTAGTAAGGCCGGTTTCAGAAAAAAAAATGTAAAAAGAGCTACCATATCCATATATCTCCCTTGCTAATTATATATCCATGCCAAAAGAAGTAAACACTTTTCAAATTCAGGAATAAAATGTTGCTATATACCTTCTAAACACAGCATCATGTATTCCATATCTCGTACTTAAGAGTTTATGACCTTTATATTTTACAGTGCACTAAATGATGCAATTAATTTAGGTTTACGTTGGATTCATTTTCAGTTCGTAGACTTATTAAAACCAATTTTTTACCTTAAAATTTAGTTTCTTTCCAATGTGTTTTTTGCATTCGAAGGTTTTAGTGTGTTAAAAAAACATAGCTACTACACAGAGTATTAATTGATTTTGTAAATTTTTACAGATTTTAAATTGAAGCTTTGTACAGAGATCCGCAAATTTAATGAAATCCCCCTAACATAGCTTTTAATTAGTTGAACTGCCCTTAATAATCTATTTTTTAAATTAAATTATTAAATTCGTTATAGTAGATATACGGGAGAATAATTTCTCTACTTACTTTGAAATATGTTTAAAGTTTATCAGCTCATTAATTACTGAACTAAAGTAACTTCTCGCTTCAGAAATAAAATCGAACTAAAAATTCTACTTTATTATAAGATTTTAATGAAATAAATATTATTATTTAAGTCATAATCAAAATATATTCTGTTCTCTATTATAAACTAGAATAAATAAATATTAACTAAAGTCTTTCTGAAAACTTCTTTGTACCAATTGTGTCAGAACCTCTTGCTGTTGGTACAGTCTCAAAGTATAGACAAATTTAACCATGTTTACACAAACATAACCATTTAAAACTTTATATCTTGAAGCTGACTTTTGAATTTCATACGGTTAATTCCAGTAATATTTAAATAGTATTAAGATGGAAAACTTTACTCTGAATTATACTTGCAACGACATGTACTCTATTGAAAACCTGTGTTAATTACGAATAGAATTCAAATTTTCTTGTTCGACTTTTGAATAGAAAAATGTAAAATCCCTTAATGATGGGTAAAGCGAGTAATAAGAAATTGGTTATGAATAGTTAAAAATATTCAGAGATGATTTTGTTTTGCTGGAAATTGTGTGCAGAGGCGCGGTTATGTACAAGTATATTATAAGAGAAAATGTTGATGACAGTAATTAATTGTTTAGATTAGAAATTATATTTGAATACTAGGTGTAATTCTGAGAGAAATTAATGGAAATATTGACTTTATATTTATTACATGTAGTAAATATAAACCAAATACCTTATAAATGACAGCTTATACGGCATTACCTTTTTTAATATTCATAAGTTGATTACATCAGATAAAATTGGTGAGAACAGAGTTAGCTGGGTATCGTGGTTTACAGCCAGGGGCATGACATTGCAGTATATGTTTGTACGTGACGCAATATATGGAGTTTTCTCCGGTTATTATATTTATCGTCCATAATTTTTTTCGACCAGCACTGAAAATAAAATTGTTTTATAAATAGTATAATTTTGAATATTGTGACAGTTTTGCAATAGAGTAACTAAGCTAATAAGTTATCATAATCACTACAACTATTGTAATATACAGAATACATAATATCTTTATAAAATAAATTAAATATAATTCTTAAATTATAAATAAAACTTAGACTTATTAGAATATTTTTTCTGTATTTTTAAATATTTTAAAGTGAGCCTACTTGTGCAGTTGGTGCAGATCACATCTTTGCACCAATAAAGAAAAAAATAGTACGCTAGTCTAACATTGAAACTTCAGTTACATGACGAATTGCAATAATATTAAAGGTTTAACGTTTTTATGGCGTCGTTTATTGCGTGATCAAGAATACATACGTTAAAATTTCAAGTAAAAAATAAAATATTTTCTAGATAAAAGTGCTGAGGTGCCGTAGGAGTGTTTTCTTTATTAATTCGCCCACGACCAAAAGCGTGTATGTGTGTGTGTGTGTGTATACACATAATTAAACGCATATGTGACAGTTACGGCCAAGTAAAAATAATTTAATCATAAGAAGTGATGGCTCTGTGGTGTAATAGTAGCACATTCACCGGGCAATTGAGAGATCCGGGTTCGAGTCCCGGTGTAGCAAGTACTTTTTGCTATGTTTATTGAAATTATATATATTATATAATTAATTATATAATTATATATATATATATATATATATATATATATATATATATATATAGTTAGTCTTGAAAAAATGTTTTTCAGAAGGCATCTATTTTTGTCTCTAATAAATTTATGGTCTAAGATTTTTCCGGGGCCGTAGTAGCGATTGCCTTGTAGGTTGGGTTCAAATGTTTTCCTCATCCCAAAAGTTAATAATTCGGTCCATTATAATGTACATCCAGTCTAAGGTAGTTTTTGTACCAGTAGTTATTTCAGGGTATACATATATTAAATGTTACATTTCTAGGACAGCGGAAAGTTAAAAATGTCAATATAGTTCTTTTAATGTTAAAAATTGCTTTTAACTCTTGTTGGTCTTTAAGAAACTCCTCTTATCCTGCTTAAATGAAGAGGAACGTCATTAAACTGTGTTCTCCATGACAAAGGGAAGCTGGAAACAAAACAATATACAATCCATAACTGATATAATCTTTTCAGAAATGTTTTAGATTTTTAATGAAGGTGTCGAGGTATGTGTGTGATAAACTATATTTTTCTAAGCTATTGAAATAAAAAAACCTTACTTTTGTAAGTAGCTATCGATTTCAACCCTTATGGATAGTTGATCTTCATAAAGCTTTTTATATTTAAGTCTTAAGGTTCGTGTTTGCAGAATTTCACGTTTCTGAGGCATTTTACTGTTAGAAAATGAAACACATATCATTGGTTTCAACCCAATATCAATGAGTATGGGTGGTTGGCTTTCAGAGAAAACCTTGTTTTGTTTAATGAGATAAGTCACGCGTGTGTCGAATTTAATGTTTCTAAGTCATCGAGTTATTGAAAACATAGTTGATCTATGGATGTCAAATCCGTTTCTACATATGAGGAAGTTTGAAATTTATAAAATATCCATTTTCTACATAAGCCATGAAGTTTTATAAGCAGTGATGTGTGAGTGATTTAATAAGGGAGTGAGTTAGAGGGCTTTGCGTGTTATATGTAAAGATTACCTAAAAGAGATTTAAGTTAACATTAAATATTTTATTACATTGGCTGTGGCAGAATATAATATTTGGCGCAGACTCGAGATATAACTTAATAATGCTAACTGAAGAGACGCTGTAAAAGTGTTGAATTATTTTATTACTAGTGAAAATATAATTCAGTGTGAATTAGTCAGGAATCTGGTGTTGACTATGAATAAATATCAAAGAACAATATTTTATTGAAACTATTTACATTCTAAGGACTGAAATAATGAATATGAGATCATGGTATATAACAGTTTATATAATTATATTCCGTTGACTAAATTTATACATTTTGAAATGTCTCATATTAAAATTGTATTATTATTGCATTCGATTTCACACAGATATAACGCAATATAAGATTATTACACGACGACGTACTGATTATGAAGCAAAACATTATATGGCTTTTGTTTTAAACTTGAGTGATTGAGTGTTTAATTTTAAATTTATATCTATCATTACATTTATAAAAGCGACGAATTGTGCCACACATATCTGTGGACCAATAAATTCATCCATAATATATTGTATAGCATAATTATTATTTTATAAAACATTAACCAAAAGTCCTCTTTACCATGTGTGTTATTTTTATTGAGCATAGCTGATTACCCATTTCAAGTTTTATCCGTTAGACGTAATTGGTATGTCTAATCGAAAGAGCCCATACCCACAAGCTGTGTCCGTAAGTAATAGTTTTGCGTTATAATAGTTACGATGCCGAAAAACAAAAAATATAAACATTTTACAATGAGTTATATAAGTAATTGAGCTCATGTTTGTTCCTGATTGAAGCCAGTAATGAAATATTCAGGCGTTTAACCATTCTGGTAAGGTCTTTTTATTATATTAATTATTTTCTTTTCTTAAAACTAATTTACTTTGGGTTGTTTTAGGCAGTTCATGGTCAAAGGACTTCATGACTTAAAGGCAGAATCATTCGCATTTGGTATTTATTCTTAGTTAGTCATCCTTGCTTCGTATAGCCAAGAGTTGTGGTCATCCAGTTTAAAGGGAGCATTCTTTTTAAGAAATTTATTTCGGTAACTTTTCCTTGTCAGAAGGAAGTGTTCAGAGTTATAGTCTACTGATTTAAGCGTTGGGTAGCTTTAAGTAAGTCAGGGATTTATCGCAAACAATCGTCAGTACATAGTAATACGTAATGCTCTAATAAAAGATTATTCTCAGTTCTGAAGACTAAAATATCTAATGTTGTATACCCACCCCCCATCTTGCTTTGGTATAATTTATATCACGGTAATACTTTTTTATGTAAAATTACTTGTTGTGAAGTTATCTATATTCATTTTAGGTCTACCAATTGATTCTCTAAACTTATTATTTGGTATAACTAAACCATAAACAGTATAAGCTACACTATATTTTTCATACTACTTTCTGAGAAATTGTTTACATTTTCCGAAAAACTTTATTCCCTTTTGTTTGTTTCATCCTAAATGCATTGCAGAAATATAAAGACGATTAAAAATATGCTGAGACTATCAGCAATACCGTAAAATCAGCGATATCCAAAGCCGGATATTTGTATATAAGATTGATACAACAAAACTGTTTTATCCGGATAAATCTTCAGCCTGGAAAAGTTCTATTGGAATACTTATATGGCCTTGACTGTTTTGTACTTAGTAATCTAAAAAGATAAAATACAACTCCATCGTAAAAAATAAATTTCTAAGTAAGTTACATTTTACTTTATTAATTAGATATATTTTCAATACCATAAGTATGCAAATCAAAGATTCTTATTGTATTGTAGTGTTATATTTAAATGAGGTTATACGCAAGTTAGAAAAAAATTGGTGATATTGATATTTTTCCTATCAATTGCTATGTTGTTGGGTTAGTGCATATAACCCTACGAGGGCCTTTTTATAGAGTCAAAATATTTAAATATGCTTTGAAATAGATGTTAGTAAAATATTTGTAGTATCCTGATTCTTTACTATTGAATAAAATATAAAAAATACTTTCTTTTACAGATTAGATAAAAGTTAATAACATTCAAAGTGGAATATATTTATTGATGTGAAATAATATATAATTATTGTATAAAATGTGTCACTCATCACAATAAAGGTTGCACTCACTCCCCTAATTATAAATTCATATCTAAATATTTATGCACGAACTAATATTTTTAACCTATACCTAATAGATTGAACAAGTCATTTTACCCGTCTCCTAGCTGAGAGCAAGTAATTCCATCACAGAGTAGAAGGCTGCAGTAACTAATTTTCTTTGTGAGGGAGATTTGGACGTCTTCGGCGAATATGCTCACTTCACTGACAAAACTTAAAACAACACCGGTCTGAACTCTAGACGCTTTTACATGCTTGGTCTGAGAGACCAAGCGTGTAACGGATACGTTGCCCATACATCTTAAGTTATCCCTACTTCTAGTATCGTAGATGTGTATGTTTTCCCTGGTATGAAAATACCTTTTATCATACATCATTAAGTACTAACGAATATATAAAGGAACCGTTAAAGCAGAATCACTAGCTCTTTGAAAGTTAAATTGTATGATTTTCTGCATTTCCAATTTTAATAAATCGTTTAGCTATTTTATGCTGTCTAAAAACCATTGAAAATGCAGTGTCAGAAGAGCCGTATGACAGGTAACACAAAAACACAAGACAAAATAAAACAAAATAAAAACAAAATAAGTAGATATCAGTACTTAATTTAGAGATATTTTTCAAGAAATATACCCGTCGAAACATTTGCCCAAACACTGTACACGTAGTCATTCTAAGTCACACATGTAACCTCATAGTGAGTACAGTATCATTACCGACGGACCATACTAAAAGAAATTCAATCTTGATTTTCGATTTTCTTATTTTTGAAGAATGATTTGGGTTTCTTAACGTTCTCGGGTCCAACGAACGCCAGATTATTATTTGTAAAATCAATTGATGGGGACTTACAAAAGAGAGTCATCTCGTCGGTGTAGTGCACGAGATTTCTGTAGTTGCAGACGAACCAGGCTTCTTCACATAAATCAAGGGAATTAGTGTTTATCCCTGAGGAATACCAAACTTCAAGTTTTATTCTTAAGCCCAATTTTATTTTTGTAACGACTGTTTTCTTTCAACTAGGTACAAGATGTGCGGTGTACATCACAAGATTCTAGATTGTAAAAAAGAATTCAGTGAGTTACGTATTCCAAAGCATTCCCATTGTCAAAAATAACATCGTGTGTTTTATCTTGTTTCTTATTTTCCTCCACTACTCAATAAATCAAAATTATGACAGCTTCCATTGCAGACAGTTCAGACTTGAAAACAACTGTGTCCTTCTATCAGAACTTTATGCTTTAAAAATGTCTAACATAAGACTAACAAAAGGTTACAAGATACACAAAAAAACTTTATTTTTAAAATTTGATTTGCATATTAAAAATATGTGAAATTGCAGTCTTGTCGTAATTAACTATACCAAAAATTTACTTTAAGTGCAAAAATTTTATCATAACCACTGTATCAGTTACTAAATATATTTGTATATTGTAATTATATTTTATACTTTTCATACAAAAACATTTTTAATCATGAGCTTTTTATTTTTTGGTATCTATAATGGTCACGGTTAAAAAATTTTCCCTTAAGCACTTAATTTACTAATTATATGTAAAAATTCATATGTTTATACTACTATTCTGTAGGAAAATATTCTGAACGTTTGTATATAAAATACAGAATGTAAACAACATTTGGTTCAAACAAGTTAATTGGCAACGTATTATTTTCAACCAATAAGTAAACAACTCACAAAACACGTTAAAACTTTAAAATTTAGTTTCTAAACAGCACAGGTTTCTTAGCGGTTTAGTTTTCGTAAAGGTTTAGAAGTTTCATAAATCCGTGTAGCAATAAACTCAATCATTAATTTGTATTAATGTAAGAACAACTGCGAATAGTAGCAAAAGCTCTCTTTAAAAAATTGTCAAAGGCATTCAGTCCCTGAAAGTGATATCTTATCAAGGAAAAAAAATTCAATAATTTATCATTTTCTATTTCTTTAAATAATTATAAGGGGTTCAAACAGTATACAAACAATTAGGAACGACTTATACGGTAGAGTATTGTCAGGTTGATGGCTAGGATCCAACCTAATGGAGTATTAGCGTATGTAGGGAACATTACCTTCGGTTGTTGGCAAACCTTACTGTTTTACAGAAGATTAACTCGTTTTATATAGTGGGTGAAATTGAAGATTCAGTAAAAACTTAAGAGTTTGTAGGCTTTTCAAAAAGAAGCAACTTTAAACTACTTCAGTTAAATTACATTAATTTGCTATATAAATTATATGATATAATATTAAATTATATATAAATTAACTTAATATAATTAAATTATATTAAGTTAATAGTTCGTAAGTAATAAGCGTTGTTTTTATTATTTTTCACATAATAAATCTAAACAACGCTCTTTAAAGACATAGTAAATAATATGCATGGCTCATAATAGTGTAGGTAATAATATGTAGATAGCAAATTTGTATAATATAGGCATTCTATTTGGATTTACATTACATTCCAAATACTCTTAAAAAGAATCGATCTTTGTCCTTACTTTTTTCGGGATAAAAAAAAACTTTCAAAAATGAAACAGTAGTTTATTTATCACGTTTGATTATATTTGTCTTAGCTTGTCACACTTACAAGGAAACAACCGGCGTGTGAATAAATGAAAAATCAGTCTTAGCTAATTATATACAAATCTTTAATGACGTGCCTTTTAGACTATTTAACTAGTGGTCTGGATATTATATAACCAATGTTATTGAGTTTAATAACTGTTAGTGAATCAGGCTATATACAGTATGAATGGTTAAAACATTAACGTCTCATATTTTATTCCTTCTGATACCCCTTCATTTTGATCTCTATAAAGTTATGGCTGATACACAATTCGATTATTCAGTCGAATTGCTTTATTAATTTCAAGAAAAAAAGATTGTGTGCTGATAAAGTACAAATAGGCCCCTTGGCTCTATATTATTATGTAATGTTTGCAAGAATTATTTAATGAATTCTTACTTATAGTATTCGAAAACTGAAATTAATATAAGAATCACTACACATGAGTTTCATGAGGTATACCTTTAACAAAATTTTTGACCATTATATTATTTTTCAACTTTAATATAATTTGATAAGTGAAAGAAAATAGGATTGAGGACATTTTCATTGTCATATGTTACATAAATAAAATTCTGTTACTGGATTCCATCCTCTTAGTAGTGTATAAAACTTCCTTAAGTTATAGTTTAAGAAACCATGAAAACTAAAAATGCACGTAAATCTGTATCAATGAGCTCACAAACGTCATATATAGCAACTAATGAAGGTGTACGTTCAAAAATCACACAAATGAACCTAAAGAGATAGTATGCAACAATGTAAATGCACTGAATAAGCACATTAAATTCTTACGAACGATGGAGAAAGTCAGACATTGTATCATATTTTTCATGAACGTGTGCCACCTATATTCTGCCCTTGAATGAGATTCTTTTTTATGTATTCAACCATATATTGTTATTTCATAAAATATTCGGGCTTGCACGTTTTCAAAAAGTTTCATAAATATTGCTATCTTTTATAAACTTAAGTCTGCCTTTAACACCTAATAAGGATACTGAAGCATTGCAGGTACACCTTAACACGTTTATAATGTCGTATTTATGTTCTCTAACTACTTTACTCAAGTACAATAAATTGAGGCACGGGATTTGTAAATTGCCAGTAAAACGATGAACCAAAACATTTGACAAGCAAATTGCTTTTATTTGCTTTTATCTTGTTGTCAGCCTTAAACTAGTCATTAATACAATGCAGAATCGTAATAGATAAATGAAATGATTAAATCTCTCCCATTGGCTTACTAATAAATTGAATTATTAATTAGTCATTTGAGCACAATAACTTCTATGTTTGGTATAGTTAAAACCAATCTATTAGTATAGTAGTCATGAAAATTATTAATGTATGTACCCCACAGACTACATAAAAGAGACTAATGGCCGCACAGGTGTCCTATATTTATGTTTGGTTCACCGCGGCTTCCCCTTATGGTGTCCCTTTGCAAGATATAACATATTATGTATCAATCTTCAATTAGCTTTAAAATAATACATTATTATTTGTTTTCAACTAGTACAGTACTAAATAGAATATAATTTATTATAATGGGTAGTTCATGGTTATATTACGATGTTTGAATACGCTGTTTTAAGCAACGACTAGCATTTACCAGTGGTTTTGCACACAATTCCATATTCAATAACCGGTACGACAAAGTCATGTCCTTTTTATGTTCTATAGCTACCAAATGAGATACAAAATTCTTTGTAAGGTTTTAACATTTTTATGGATATATTGAACAATTTTGGTATTACTTAAACTGTTTTAGTCCGGAGTTGAGGAGTAATAAGTTAAGTAAATTCGTAGTGAAATCAGTTATGATGTAATATGATGGAATATGGCTTTGAATCAGAAGTAAAAAAAAATCAAGTGGTTCATGAGGTTTACTTAGTGTTGAGTATTTGTGAGCTAATAGGTCAAAAAGTTTGACACCGCTTTCAATTGAAATAAAAGTTACAAATTGCGGGTTGAGCAAACCGTACAGTGCTTATTATTCCGTTATTAGGAAATAATGCCAGTCCCAGTAAACTATGAATAACTGATTTAAATACGAAAAACTCTGTTTATAAACTGATGGTTATAGCACAGATGTTTAAATTAGTGACAAACATAAATGAAAGACAATAATGCGTACCCATTGTTCATATAGCGTAATTTGGTAAGTATGAACCATCGTCCATGGCGCTGGAGCAAGTTCTTTAGATGAATAAGATGATCTTGAATACCTGTAATTTTGTTAATAGGAGGAGGTGGTAGGAAAGGAGTGAGAAAATGATTGAAACAGTGCGAAGATTTATGATCGGACAGTCCAGTGAAGCTACGATGAATAGACGCCACCATTTATTTTTATGGTCGCGAGAGGGAGGTCAATGTTGTATATATATATATATATATAAAATAAATATATATATATATATATATATATATAAATATATATATATATATATATATATATATATATATATATATATATATATATCAGGCACTTTATTCATTAAATTATTTTTCAGTATAAATATATACTTATCCAAACAATTATGCTTAAATTAAAAGAGAAGCGTTTAGGAGTCTTAACTTTGGAGAATGAAACTGTTTGTATAGTTAGTAATACATTTATAACCTTCTTTCCCATATTATATAGAATTTAAATGAATTTCGTAAAAATTTCAAGGAAACTTGATCTATTTTAAGCCAACGTAAAGTAACAATCGTATTCCATAGTAATCTTATTGAAAACCTAGAACGATGTATATAATATTATGATGTAAATTTTCTTGTGATTTAAAGTTATTTATAATTTATAATTGCTCTTATATCAGAATAAGTGCTTGAGGATGCATTTCTACTTTTAATAAATTATATTTCACACGCCACAGTAGAGAACTCCTTGATAACACGATACTAAAAATAAAGAAATACTCTTATACAAAAAGCATCTACTTCTTAAAGTTAAATCTACTTCCACTCTAAGTAATTTCCGGTGAAGAACTATAGACTTTACTGTTGCCACTTCTAAGAAAAGTATACACACGTAGGTCAGACAAATCTTTTAAAGACTAAACACTCGTAATTACATTCTTAAAATTGAACTTTGATGTTATGTAATTCTATTTTCTTAATAACAATTGCCCCGTTGTTCCGAACAAGAGAATATGCACACTTTGGGTTGACTATTCTTATTTTTAGATATTGTAATCTACTTCCTGCATAAGTTTTCGCTGTACCATAACTTTTGAATTGTTAGAAAAGAGATATATACATATATAGATCTTAAACATAACCTTGGCAAAAAGCAATTACTTCCTGCTCTATTATAATTCCGGTTTACGTTATTTAAGACGTTATTATAGAAACTGCCTTGGTGTCCCGATGAAAATTGTAAATACGTATGTTGGTTAGAAATGTTTGCTTAGACTATATCTCATAATGACTAGCGTTCACTAAGTAGACTAGTCCACATTTGTGTAAAAAGTCACGTTTTTAGTTTAGCGCGAAATTTAAAATCAGAATGCTGTTCTTCTGGGAATTGCGTACCCATTTCCGGCATTATGGTTTAATTTTATATATTAATATGTTTTTTCATTTTGTTGACGGGGCAGTGAGGGTGAATCTACAGCGGAAAGTTGAAAAACAATGATTTTTTGTTTTAACCCCTCTTCACCCCTCTGATTTGTTGTTGTTCATAAAAATAGTAATTATCTGTATTAGCATAGGGAACATGTATATACAATTTCATTTTTAGGATATCGAGAAGATGAAAAGCAAAGGTACACTTCATCTAGGTTATCAATTTTATTTAAATCTTTAAGGGTGATTTATATGTATGGATAGCTTTTCGATAGGTCATAGTTAATGAAAGATTTTCTAATATACTGATTTATTTTCATTTAAATCGTAAAGGCGGTGTTTTGGACCTTGAAGTAGTAAATCTGAAACTAAATTACGTAATACTGGATTGAAAAGCTTCTTCGATATCCATGACTATTTTAGGCCGGTGTGGAGGAAACATATCGTTAAAATTGTTAGCGTTTAAGAGAACGCTTTAATTATCTAATAACAATACAGTATTCTTCGCAATACAACAATTTAAAATAACATTAAACTTGTGTTTTAGCAATGTGTATTTTTATATTTCGTAGGGCACATCTATATTTAATTATAATTCACATTCACCAAATATAGCTTCTTATAATTATATAATAAAATTTTGAAAAATATTAGAATATGCAACTGAGACACGGTAGCATACAAAACGTGATAGCTAATATAAGTTTCCTCTATTTGCTTTGAACAAAAACAGATATGAGAGTTTAGTTACACTATGTTGGTTTTAGCTACCAATCTGAATGGTTGAACCGGAAATCAACGAGTATCGAAAACATATTATTGAACTCTATTTCCGATATTTACAACATGATTTATTTTAAATCTGTAACGGGTTATTGCTCACAAGTCAGTGCAATTTTCTCAACATCGTAACAAATTACAGTTTTCTGAAATTAAAACATACTCGTATATATTGAGTGTATATTCATAGTGTAATAAAGTGTATTGCATTTTGTATCTGTTCATTATAAATTACTTTATAGCAAATGTAAAATCACCATGTAATATTTTTTTAATATAAGATTAAAATAGAATTTAGAATTGTTTGTTTAAATTTTTAAAGTTTGTGTGTCACTTTGGTATTAAATAGCTTTAGTGTCTCGCAATCCGCTATCAGAAACACGGATTAACACGGCTCGTATAATTGAGCAAATGCTAATGAAAATATTTTTCTATAAATTTTGCAAATTTCAGATATCAAGTTTATATAATTTTCAGAGTGTTTAATTAGTCATGTTCTTAAAACCCATGGTATGAATATAGTTTCACGTTGCATAGTGCAACAACTTCGGATATAACAACTACTCAGAAAACAGAACGCAATACCAGCGTAATAAAATTATTTCATGCTTTGCGCTTTCAAGTTCTTCCTCAACAGAATATGTTATGCTCACTGCAGTACTCAACAAACCGTTACAAAAAGACTTTCTTAGAGTGTAAAGAATTTATTCATGTAAAGGACATTACTTTATAAAGAACAGATTTTTTGATACACTTTATAATTGTAACTACACTAAAAAACAACAGTTTGCTCGTCTATACTCTACAATCTTGAATGTCCTATTGTTATGAATTTATATAAGGAAAGATACTAATATAATGGTCTGTACAATAGCCAGTGTTTGATTTCTTTATTATAATGAAGACTTGGGCAGTTTTAAATTATGACGTTATAGACTCCAATCCACAACAACCTAATAAAATTAACTCTAAACCATATATCCTTAGCAGTGGTTTTTACCATCAATAGTTTAATGTAGTTAAACTCACAGTTTATTAATTTTTGTACAAGGTGTTTAGTTTGAAAACAAATTATATTAGGGTTTTAACACTTCCTTAATTTATGAAACACTTCCTACGTTGTTAATGAATTTTACGTCTCTACTTGTTTTATTAACCGTAGAATAATTATGTCCTCTTTTCACAATTTAGTATTCTTAAAAAAATTTAAATGTGGCTATGAGTTAAATACATTTGTAAGCAAACCGAGTGCAAACTTGTAAAATTGTAACAATTGTTTTATTAAAAAATTTAGCCTAATCATTAGCAATAGACTTGACGTTTGACATGGGACTTCAGAGAGGTCTATTAAGCCACATCTGGTGTTTCTACTTTGCAAATAAGATAAGTCAGTTAACAAGCTTCACTGAGGATCTACATCTCCAGCTTCATGAAAACATTCAAGTGCACATCTTATTTCTTTTTTCCTTTCCTCTAGACAGAATGACGTGTAGGCAATATTACAGGAAAGCTATTTTACATCTCCCCTCGGACAAAAACTTGATGTCAGTCTATTACGCTTCAGTAACTCTCTTCTAATATCCTTGGATGGACATTTCCAATGATAGAACTAAATCTTGTATTTTTTTATAATACATTTTTATGTGAAATTTATTGTCCATACTTGATATCTTCATCGTCATATCTTGTAACATGAAACTTTATCATTTTTATTTATTAAGCATAAATTATCATTTGTTTAGCTATCAACGCTCTTGTTATTAACTAAAATTGTAACCGTGAATTTTTTTAAATACTAAGAATTAGAATTAAAAAAAGTTTTACTATGTAAAAAGCCTGATATAAAACATATCTTATTTCACTTTTGACCAAAGTAAATCCAAGTACTTTTGGTTCGAATTTATTTTAATTAGTAGATTGCTGTCTGAATTGTTCGCTCGTAAAGACTTTTTAGTAAAAGTAGCAAAAATTGGCTATAATAATTAATTTTCATTTTATTCCTGTACACAGTTTTTATACTTCTCAAATATGTATTAAAAGTCCCAAACACGTAGTTATCTATTTTAGTTTTTTCCGATTTGAAGAGGAAGGATACATTAAAATATTTGTATTAATATATTAATACATTAAAACAAGCATCGCAATAACTGAGGTATGCATTTAAAATAAATTTATCTTTACGCGAAATTTTAATAATGTCACATAGTATAATATCAAATAATTATTAAATATTTAATAAAAACACTAAATTGTTTAAATGGGAATGGATTGAAAAAAAGGTTTGATACGTAAAACATATTGAATTGTGTAGTGTTTTGGGTTATATTAGTATAGTTTATTTAAAATTATTGTAAAACTCCAAGTTACAGTTTTATATTTGACATGAGACTGTGCTGCACTTAGTACCGAAATGGCTGCCAAGGTGATGTACAAGTAGAACAGAGAAAGCAATAACCGGGAGTACAACGTCAGCCAATACACAACGTAACACATGGCTGCTGGCAGTGTTACAGTTGAGGTTTATCAATAAATTCTATTACGTTTTAGTGATTTGCATTTTTCAATTCTTTGTAAATTTAATTTTTACTAAGTTTAAAATGTAATTATTTTAAATGTTTTGTCTTTTATTATGGAAAAAACATTATGTTGTTATACAGTGAAACCTAGTTATTTTTTAGTGATTTTGACCATTACTGATGGCACAAATAAAGGGTATAATCATTTAAAACGTATTAAAATAGACTTCAAGTATTATTTACTTGTAGTATAAAGGAATGTAAGTTATTTTTTGTATTTGTTTTTATTTTATACAAGTATATATTTTTAATAATAAAATTATAATCTGAGATTTTTTAAGTATTTTAAACTCCTAACGTGTTTAATACAATATTTAGATTAAGTTTTAAATTATTTTAAACAATATCTTTTTACATAATCTACTAGAGTATTGTTGATTCGCTAATTATTCCATCCACACGGGAATGTAAATTTATTACTAGAAATATGTAATCAATAAGAGTGTTCTTGAGACTTAAATTATATTATATGGACTTTCTATTTGACACTGAAAACATACGTCCATTAATTTATAAAACAACAATATTTGAGTAAATAAATATAACAGAAGAATTAGTTCATTGATTGGCAATAACATGTGTTTTTGTTTATTATTACAGTTTTTTATAGGCAGAACGTAGCGTATCATATAAATGGAAGGCTGCAAAATTATTTATATCTCTGTTTACATGTTTGCACGATATGTCGAAGGAAATTGATCTATAGATTATAAATTTTTACTTTAAACTGTAATTATATATAGGCAATACCTAAGGAAATTATTGTGTATGCATGTCGGTGGGATTGGGGTTAGCCTACTACACAATTTTTTTATTAGGTTTCGTGTTCAATATTTTGTAGCTATATAATAAAATTTAAGACTAACAAAATGTTTACATACAATTTATTCGGTTATTTAATAAACCCTTAGCATTTCACTACTTTAGAAATCTCATGGATTAATCTAATGAAAGTATTCCCGTTTTTCTTTAAATTCCCGTGAAACCTGAGATTTTTTCTCGGGGCATGGAATGTTACTCCACGGTTTTAGCGTTTACAAGTAAAGTGATAAACTGTTGCTTTAAATTAAGAGAACATCTAACTTCAGATTTTAAAATAATTCTTTTCAGTTATCATTTTACTAGGCTAGAGTAAGAAAATTTTATTTGTAATGAACTAGCAAAATGTATTAGATAAATATGATGCAAACAAATCTTCCACTGAAACTATAATTACAATGTTACATATACAGTAGTTAAACTTTTTACTAATAACATTACTCTATATGCATTATACAATACGTCTTGGATACATGTTATTACTAGTTTACTGCAGGAGCACATGAGAAAACACAATATCTGTTTGCAAGTGAGAGTAAGTGCCAGTTTTTAAGGACCGAAAATGTGTGATACAGCAAATACGAGTATACTTCCAAGTAATTAGTTAATTAGTTCTTTGACTAAATGTTTATACCTGTTAACCATACAAATAAAGCCCGATTATGGAATAGCGTAATCATTCACTGAAACAGCTTTGTAAACGTCCGTTTAAAGTATTAAAAGAAATAAAATTAGTTTAAGTAAGATAATCTATTCTTATTTAGATAACTACAACATAAAAAGACCGATAAAATAATTACAGGTTTTAATTATAAGCATTTAAAGTTTACAAAGAACTGTGTTTAAGTTTAACTTCAATTATGTACAGTGTACTCCAAGGTCACTATAATACAGGGAATGGCCTTGAGTAGAATGCGCAGTACCTGCATTACAACAGTTTTCCGAAAGATCTAAGTGAATTTCAATAACAACGTACATAAGCAATACCTCTTATTATGTCTGTTTGGGGAGCATGTACCTTTTTCGGGTCCCATGTTATTTAAATGGGAGTACACTGCAACATGTCGGTACCATTATCTCCTAAACTATTAGACATATTGACTTTAAACTTTAGGGTTTTGTTCTACATTAACAGCTTTATATTTTCATGCCTTTTTTTAATATCTCAATAAACAAAAAAATTATCGTGGTAGCAATTTAACAAAAATTTTTTTTTTTAATTATGTAAATACAATATTTTTTAAAATTATAAAAACATAATATATATTGATAAAAAAGCATGAATCTACTCACCAACTAGTCTGCAATAAGTGTGTAAAATTTGAAGTCTGTAAGTCTAATAATTGTTTCACAACGTGTTCCGAAATGTCACAAAACGGTACTTTCGGTAAAACAGCTTTAAAGTTTTAGTTACACTTCAAAACACATAATCACTTTAAAATCCACCTGGACAGTAATCATCTTCTTCATTTTTACTCTTTTTTCCTATCCTTCTTTTTATCCTCTTCTTTTTATTTTCTTCTTGGACTTCTTTGTCAGCTTTTTTAAACCCTATTGGAATCGATTTGTTGAAGGCCTTCAACCATAAAGCGTCCTGGTGATGCATAATCGTTCCAAAACATTCACTTTGGCCATCGCTCCTTCATTAAAACTAAGAACTGCATCACAAACCCCTAATTTTAATGTCTGAATGCCAACAAATGTGGTCTTGCGTAGCCTATTCCAAATTACGCTATTGATGCTTTCATTAGGGTTCTGTATTTTACCGTGCAGACACCTCTTTAGTAGGGCTGGGGCTGATAAATCCTTATAGATTGGTTTTATTTCTTCCATAATAGATTCAGGCAATGAGTTTGTATGTTTGAAATCATCTAGCTTATTATTTGCCTGAGCTTGTCTGTATTTGTACCAAGACTTAATCCCAGGTGGGCATAGTTCGTGCTGAGGTTTTGCGTCAGTCGATAATTTGTGATAGAACGTAGCCCATATTGCTCTCTTCATTTTTTCAACATCTTCCAAATTATTCCTTATTGCCATCCCATAAAAAACATTGTAAGTGATCTATCTCTACATCAGTCAACCTACCTTGTCCTCCAAGTCCTTTACCATCCTTCAATTTGATTCCTTTTTTATCCCTCTTCAATCGCCGCAGTCTTGTTCCTAGTCGCTTCTGAATATGGCCTACACATTCAAGTTTTTCTAACAAAACATCATCACCATAGGGATTGTTTGCCACAACATGAGTAAAACCCCTTAGAGTCCCCATCTCCAAGGTATTTTGTGTATCGCACATTGAGTTTAGCCTCAGAGCGGCGACAAAGAGTCAGAGCTCCCGCCACCTCCATTCCACCACTTGTACCTGAAAAATTTGCCAAACAAGTACCAGAATTTTTGTGCTGTTTCAATAGGGTTTTGTCATGGCTTAGAGGTTTTCTGACACATTTATTACAATATTTGCTGAAACACTCAAAGTCCATAACCTTTCCTGTATCGAAGGATGTTGCTGTCATTACGCCGTTCACAGAGGTGAAGCCTCGCTTCTGCCAGGTACCGTCAAAAGCGGCTGCTATATCACGACAATCATCATTTAGGTTACGAACTTCATCAGATGCCTGTCTAAGTAAACATTCACTTACCTCTGTTACAGCAGTAAGCAGTTTTTTATTATATTTTTCAATTCGGCTGTTTGGTGGAGCGATATTCATCACAGCAGAAAATACCCTACCAGAATCTAGGCCTTTGCCGATTGAACGTAGAGCATAAACATATCTTAGATTCAACTCATACATATTTCTAACACATTTTTAGCTTATTACTGAGTCAGTATGTTTACATACATTGCAACAAATATTTACACGATGTACTATTCCACACTTGAAGTCTTCATCTAGGCTTATCTCAATGCAGTCGGAACTACTACAATATTTACATGCAGTGAAAGATTTTATTAGGCCAGAAATCTGTTGTAAATCTATTATAATATTTACATAGTTTATGTCATAATCACTAAATTTAGGCAACTTTGAATCATTAATCTTCTTAGAACTAGATGATTGTTTAGGCCTAGGCCTATTAGATTCACTTGTACCTGGAGAAGCACTTAGTCCTAGTTCACTTGAATTTTTACGAAATTGGTTACCTCTGTAAGACTGTTTATTGACCTTTTCACTCTAGGCATGGCTAATACACAATAATATCACTTATTTATATAATAAATACACACTAAGAGTCCAAAGTTTTGATCACTTGCACCACACAAAATAGAATTACACTGACAAACACTGTTAGTAAATATAAACAATAACAATAATATCAATAGTGTAGGTTAGGTAAGTTACAGATGACTTACATCCTTCAAATGCATCTAAAGCAAGCAGTGCTACCAACCTAAAGGGGAAAAACATAATAATCATACAATTGGAGCAAGTAATATGTATATAATACATTCTGACACTAACAATCCATAGCGCGCCATGTTGTCAGCTGAAAAAAGCGTGCATACATTTCTTAAAACACATTTTACACATATTTCTAAACCTCTCAGATATAGAGTGTTATATATTTTTAAAAGGGCAAAAAACATAGTATTTTTTATGATATGTTTCAAAAAATCGATATTTTGGTGCCAAAAAGGTACATGCTCCCCTTAATAAAGTAACAGACAATGTTAGCACTTTAAATATACATTATCGTTGTATTATTTAAATAACATGATGTCCTATGTTTAATTGAAAATAAAGAAATTTTCACTTCTATGACTGGAGGGATTATGTTTTATGTTTTTCACTTTCTTCCCATCTCTTTTTTAAAGAACGTCCCTCCCTTCCTGTCTAGTCATACCATCATAGACAGACGAACACTTGGCCAATTATTATATAAGACTTACTACTCTCTTTTTTGTGATAATGCGGCACCAACTTGGAATAGAAATTAAATCCAGTCACATATATAAACCCACAAACCGCATACAAATTGAAGTATAAAACTCTGGCTGTTGGGTATATAACAGTTTTTGAACAAGAAAAATAAAAAAAAATAAGTCCTTGTGTTCGGATTCATTCTATTTTATAGTAGTATAAAGACAACCTGTCCTCTTACTTCTTTATCATAGATCATAATATTTGCATGAACTTCTTAAATTTTGTAGTTAATACATTATTTAAAAAGCATAAGATGCAGTACCGTGTCATGTAATTAATTCCAATTACGCCTTTTTTATTTTATGCCCTTAACACAATTTCCAAAATAAAAAATCTTATTAAAATCATTTAAAACTATATGAGAAGTTATTTCCTTGTACATTACTTATTAATTAGTGAATAATGATTAAATATTAGTTATGTACATAAACCATAGATAAACTGTACATTTTTTGTTACATCCTATGGTTACTTGTGATTAGGTACATTACATGTCCATGCTGCGTATTCAGTTTTTCGGTAACTAAATGGTAGCTAGAACACTCTAGAAGCATCAGTCACAAAGTTAATAACCGGGAGTTGAATTTCAGCTTGTAGAGAACACTGGACGTGGTGTGTTGCCAAATGATCTGTCACAGTTGAGGTTTATCAATAAATTTAACATTCTTTAAGAATATTAAATTTATTATCAATGGTTGATTTTTCCTACTCATAGTACAAATATTTTTCAGTAACTTTCATTAAACATAAAAACATAGCTAAATATAAAATTACTTCGAGGTCGAGGTCAGAAATTTCAGAATAGGCCAGATGTTTGTAATGTAGTTATGGGCATAGGTAGATTTTGGTGGAAACTCTGTATATTAGAGAACATATCAATCTCTAATGTTCTACGTTGTGTGCAGGATTACACTAGGTAAAAAAGAAGACATTGGCATCTATATTTAGGTTTTTTATTTATTAGAAAATAATTCAGTTATATTGACTTATATTAAGTGTTATTACAAAAAATAAATGGCGATATAGTAACTGTAGGAAGGTGTTATGAATACCTGAAAGAGTTTTATCAATAAACTGTGTTGTGTTATATAATTTTCACTTTGTAAAAGCGATAGTAGATCATATATAAAAAACCTTAAGTAAATACTTATACATTAAGATTTTATCGTAAGGTTATTTAGTTGAATTTTCTTGATTAGAGCTTTCGTTTTTAAAAGGTTTTCCTAGTTTCATTACAATTTAATGAACATTTTTTTATATACTTACTTAGACACTCTGTAATGGAAAACTGCTAAAACGTTATAAGTTTGCCTGCAGGCCTGAAATAACTAATACTTATAAACAATGGAAACATTTTTTTAAACATTCAATACCTTTATGGACATTCCAATTAAAGATTATAAGAAACTTGTAGTTTCATGAAATATTATGAAGTTCAAGTTAATGTCAAGATTAACACAATGCTTAAAATATATATTTGAAAAAATAATCATACCTAAAAAGTGTACTTTTTGTTAGATACATTGCTTGCTAATTTTAAAGAACACGAAGGATATCAACACATCACCTTTTACCTACCGAGTAGGCGAAACGCATGGGATTGGAGATCACGCATAACTATACACTCTTAGTAAATAATGTTATTTGTAATTATCGATGTTAAAACCAACGGAGATGAGTCTATCAGAGATATCTTTATTATTACTTTAAAACTATCTCATAGCAAAACATTTATTTTAGAGCATGACTTTGTCCATAGAAAAAGTTGAAGAAATAGACGGTTCCTTGAAGTCAGCTCAGAAACATGCGTACGCTCATTTGAAAAAAACTTTGTTTTATATATATATACATATATATATATATATATATATATATATATATATATATATATATATATATATATAACATTTTTTCCAAGCTTCAAAGCAATTAAGGTTTTTCAGAGGGTGTTGGAATCTTTTTATAAGTTTACTAAAATTTGCATACATTTCCTAAGTAAAACATTTTTACCTGCTAAATCAGGTATTAGGTCTCAATAACTTTTGCTTTAAAAAAACTCTCATTATTATTTTAAATTTAAGTTCTTTGTAAAATAGCCGAGTTTAAACCCAACTACCTATAAGTAAATAAATTATGGAAATCGTTAAATACTGCCACTAACGTTTATCTAGATGTATTGCTGTTGTGAACATAGACAACTTATCCACTGAGAAAACAAATCGACATCTGTCAGTTCGAGAACTAATGACATCAGTCGATCCGATACTGACAAATACACATTTCTCAACCAAAAATAAACTTGTCATTCTGTTCGGTAAACAAACAGAGGGCAGTTCACGTTGATTATTTGTAAACATAGTAAAATCTGCTTAATTTTCAATATCTAGTAACACCAAAATCTAACTTACTAAATATATTAAATGCTCCTTAATATAATGTTCAGTTATAAGACAAAGATAGTAATTCTTCTTTGTTTCCTAGATTGCTTTAGATTCGTATCCTCCTATAGACATTATTGTACGATTGTATAAAATAAATCTCCTTAACAAAATATAATAAAACCAATTTCTAATTGACAATTTGCTCTAAAATTAGTTTTAAAAAAAACGTGTTTTTATCAAGAGAAAATTTAAAGAAAATTAAAATAGATTGATAAATACCTAGCCATAGCACAATAACACCTATTTAAACTTACTCAATCCTATAATGTGACATTTTGATTATTTAATTTTGTTCCATGTTACAATTTCGTTCTCAATATAGATTTGATTGTATTAACTTCATAAAATTCCGGATTATCAACCCTAAATTATTGTATTTAAAAGTACCTCGAAAACCGAGTAGTTTATCATATTTAAAAGTCAGAGTAACTGGAATAAATAAATATATGCAATGAATAAATATAAGTTCTATTATCCTAAAACGGTAAAAATCATTATACAGGGTGTTTGAAAAGTATGGGTACGTCTTAATATTTTAAAAACCATAGCAGATAACATCTATAAACTTTGCACAGTGTCATATGGCTATGTAAACTATTTTTCCTTGCTATTACCATAACATGCCAACCATGCCCCCAGAACTGCCTACAGAAGAAAACATGGAAATCTTAAATTAAAGCATGGGTCGAGTGATACCTCATTTGAAAGAGCTCACTTAGTAGAGTTGAATGCCGCAAACCGCATCTCAAAAGGTGTATCCAATCAGAAATGGCGGCTTGTTTCAGGTACACATTGTGAAGTACATTATGCGCTGCCATTTCTGACTGGATCGTCGTATTCTGATGCGGTAGGCGGCGTTTCACTCTACTAACCAATGTGTTTTCACTGCCTTTATTTAATTAGCAAATTTATGTCATAAATTTATAACACAATATATAAAACACAATTAATACCAATGTTTTTTAGTTTTCACTCGACCCATGCTTCAATTTAAGATTTCCATGTTTTCCTCTGTGGGCCGTCCCCCCATGGTTGGCATGTCATGGTAATAGCAAGGAAAAATAGTTTACATAGCCATATGACACTGTGCAAAGTTTATAGATGTTATCACCTATGGTTTTGAAAATATTAAGCCGTACCCATACTTTTCAAACACCCGTTATAAAGTTATGTATTACTTTAAGCTTTGTAAAATATAATGTATATATTTATGAAAAAAAAACAAAATAAACATTGAAGGAAAATAATAATAAGCCTGGCTAAGAATTTAGTGTCTTAGAAAAATTTTAAATGTGTTATATATAGTGGATAGTTTTAAGAAGTAATATACACTGAGTAAATTAAAGTGCCTTCACACAAGATACAAGATAGAGATCAAGTGACTTTGTATTGAAAGACTTATACACAGTAACTTTTCCAACTAAAATAAATATTTCCCTCAAAAGACCATAGTAGTTATTTCATTAGCTACTGAGATATGAGAATAAGTCCCATATTGGAGGTTTAAAATTAAAAAGTTCCAAATGTCTTTCAATAGCCATTATTTAATTCCAAGCATCAATTATTAATTCAAGCAGATAAGAACAAAACCATAAAGTAAAAGGTAAACGATTTAACGTGCAATATAAAAATACACGATATGATAAAAATGTTTGCATATGCATACTGGAGCTGCAATTCATATATTCTGCAGTAATGGGCATTTATAAGTGCAATCACATTTCAATATCAATATTTACATTTCACTTATATACGAAAGCCATATTTGCAGGACGCGGTAATTTGTTGTATGGTCTATTAAATTATTCTAATAATATTATAAATGCGAAGCTTCCTTTAATTGCGTAAACTATTCAAAGAATTAAAGTTAAATTTTATATGAAAATCTTTACGGTTCCTGGGATAAATATAGACCTATTATTCTTTCGAAAATCAATCTGGGCTATGACCAACTTGGCTTTAAATTAGCAAAGAATCCTATAATGGTCTCTAAATTTGTGAAATGTGAATTGAAAGATTATGCTTAATGTACTGTAATCAATTGTTCTGTGCAAACAACGTCTATAATTTGAAATTTATTTACATTTATAGTGAGAACATTACCTAAGAAATGAGAAATATCATAACGCCGATTTAGATTTCAGCGAGTAGCTAAGCACTCATCTAACTTACAACACGCCCTAATAGATAAGATGGTCAGAATTTGAAAACGAAGGCTCCCTTTCAAGCAGTCGGCAAGTACTGTGCTAGATGATAGTTCGATAGACTGTGATTTATAACTTATTTACAAAATCCAGCTCTAAATATTCTAAAACATAAACAATATTTCTAAGTTTTTAAATCAACTAACGCGTAGTGTCCAAATAAGGAAAAAGAAAAAAGGAATAAAACATACTCGGAACATAGTAAATTACAATGGCCATAAATATAAACTTTTTGACTTATTTTCTCGATCGTAGGAAGAAGGCAAACTCAACATTGGTGTAGGTAATATACGACTAGCAGAAAAGCGCAAGTCGAGTAACTGCTAGCAGTAATAGATATAAGAAACAATGCTGTCTAACTTTTTACTTTAAATTTAAAGACTGTTATACAAACTAAATTGTTTGTCTGTAGACTGCAATAGGCTTCTTAGAACAGTGTATTTACAGCACTGTGTGTATTATCTCTTGATCAGGAAAGATGTAAAGTCAGCTAATAAACAAAAAAATATTAACATAGAAGTAAATTACAATGACCATTAAGAACTTTACCTTTTTACATAATTTCTAGATCGTGGGAGAAGAAAAATTCAACATTGTATTTAAATATAATTTTCTCAAACCAGAAGTTCTTATACATGTGCAAAATCTGCGCAATTGCGTGCAAAGGCTTGGCTTACTTCTCATATATTCAGATACGAGACTCATAGTTTACTACAAAACAATAAACTCTATTATCATACTAAATCAACTGTCTAAATGTAATATAAAAAAAAGTTTAGTTAGTAAAAATTCTTAAAAACTGGTGTATGTCATAAAACTATTTAGTTAATAAAAACAGTCTGTTGTATGCTATAAAAGTATTGAGTTAATAAAAACACTTAGTATGTCATATGCTAATATTTGTTTCGTAATTCCAATCTTTTATGTCAAGCTTTATTGAAATTTTCCATATGTAACAATGTTTTTACCTATAGCTTTCTCGGTCGAGCGTTTTACATTGATTTCTAAATATTCAACCATTTATTCTATATTATAAATCACAAAACGTTTTACTGTAAATCTTATATATAGTATTCTGATTCGAAAAGCAGCAATGTTATACATTTACACATTGAATCTTAATATATTAATGAGATTAATTATATGTAGTGTAGAAAACTCAGCTAGCAAATAATATCGCTTACGTTATAATTTTGTTTTTAATTTAATTTTGTTTACCTACAAGAAGCTTTAACGGAACGGAAACCTCATCTGCTTAATATGCAAGATGCCTTTACTTTCTATCTACTGTTGCTTTTCCTCAAGGAACTTTCTTTTGTTTACATCTCTTTTGTCTAATAACATAACAGCCTAATTTTATAATGCGTAAATCTTGCATGTTGCGTGTATATTGCCTGTTTATCCTGTACATTGATAAACTTAGCCGACAAACTATGTTATTAAAAAATCTATATTTCGTTTCCACATTACTAACTTAAAGAGGGGTTTCAGAAATAATTAATATATTGAATAGATTATACCCACTAGTGATTACTTAGTTAATTGTAATAAATCGGGGGTTAAGTGTAACGTACAAAAAAAATTGTTATAGCACTATAACGGTCATCGTATATTCTCATAAGAATCTTCATATCAGGTTTTAAGGGTATACAGAACAGAGAAGATATGAACAGGTCAAACATGTACCGTATTTACATGCAAATAAAATCCACCAAGTCGTAGAAATCTGTGTATCTTTGAACTAACAATGACGTACACATTCTGTCAATAGCAATATAACGAGGAAATTAATTATTACTTTCGAAGCTCAGGTGGCAATTTTCTAGGATCCAAATAATTAGCATTGCGAAATGCCTTCTAAAAGTTCGTATCATGTTAGCTTAGAAGCGATGGGATCTCTCGAAATACACACCTTTAAGTTTTATACATACTCAATATATAGTATATTATTGAGTATATAGTATAGTATATAATGTTGTATATAACATGATTTATATATATGTAGTGATTATTTTTGGTCAAATTATATATATATATATATATATATATATATATATATATATATAGAATTTGACCAACTAATCACTTTATATTGTTATCGAAACATAATATTTTTAGAAAAATTACTGAGTGCGGTCTGAGATCTAAAAAAGGAACAAAGACATTTCAGTTCAGTTTTTTAATGCACCATATATAAATAAAATTAATTAAAACGCGTGTGCTTATTAGTGTTTTTGTCGTCCATAAATGTATAAGTCGCTTTCGCGTTTTAAAGATGGCAATGAGTCTCTTGAATATGTCGCTTGTCGAAACTCTATATGGACAAACCCTGTTAACATTTATGTGCATTAACTACTGAAAATCTGTGGCAATTAAATCATAGTTAACTGATTAAGTCGATATGTGTGTATTTTATGCAAAGAATTGTTTTGGAGTTTTTAAGCAATTTGGAATATTTTGTTCCTCATATTTTTCACAAGAAGAACACAATAAATTCAGCATTCAAGTAGTTTGTGGAATGGACTGATACAAACCCATAAATTTCAATAAATATTTTTATCCATTATGAATTGTGTTGTTTTCAGTATAATCAATCTCCGGAATTTCCTACTACAGAATTTAAAAATGCATTTGATGGGTGCCTTTAAACGTGCGTGTTATGAATTCAAAGATTTGATTTGTGAAATATAATCTACCGAGAATTTTTGCATTGTAGCCGCATACTGACAAGAGCTTTCTACAAAGGCGTGTTACAGCGTCAGTTGTATCACGTTACGGAGAAACGTGTGGGAAACAGGAATCTGGTTTCTTTCTACTCTATTAAAATGTATTAGTATACAAGGTTCTCGTTTTAAGCTATAAAAAAATAAACATCGCATTCATTGCATACGATACTTCATTTTTATCTCTTCCAAACTCACCTCATCCTCTTTTTAACCCTAACGCTACCTTGAAAAGCAAACATTGTGAAAATGTGTTAAATATTCAAAAATCAAAAATATGTTAAATGGGTTTTAAACAACCTTTCTTCAGAGGAACTTGAAAGTTCCTCATACAATAATAATAAAAGTTATAATATATAGAGAGAAGCAGCATATATATAACGCACGAATAATTTCTTTTCTATGTTTCAGGAATAGTCCGGAATTTCTGAAATAGAATGTGATCAGGACTACTAAAAAAATATGGATGCAAAGCTATACACTTAAATGCAAATACATATTTGATAAACAAGTAAGAAATAATTAATTAAGGGCAGTAAGTTAAAGCTTGTAACAGCGAGAATAATAATATCATAAGGGTATAACATTTTTATGAATGATGCTGTAGATAATATATAAAAGCAGTTAGATGAATTTATTGCTGGTAAAGTGGTTCAATTCCTATAGTTATACATATCCGTATTTCTATTCATATAACAACAGTTCTCCAGCTTTGATTATCTTACAGCTTCTAGTTTCAAGAAAGGTCTCTGAAAGGATATGGCTATGATTTATTTGATGATATTTGCTGGTCAGCAGGAAATCGCGTACAAAGACGCGAGTATGTACTGGTATATTATGATAATAAATTTTGGTTTCGGAAACTAATTGGTTTTTTATTATACCAGAAAGTATAATTACATACCGTATAGTGATACTTGGAATATTGTAACGACATTTTCATTATATTCCCATTGAGAAATGTAAACAAAATATAAACAAATTTAAAATGTAAATTAGAAATGTTTATAGTATTGTCAACAATGATATTTTAAATATTTCAAAAAATGGTTACATGAGATAAACTCTGTGAGAAGAGAGTTGGCTGGGTATCATGGCTTACAGCCGGGGGCATGACATTGCAGTATATGGGCGTACGTGACGCAATATGCCAAGCATTCTCTGGTTATTTGATTTATTTTCCACGTTTTTTCTCGACCAGTTTTTAAAGCAGTATTCCAAACAATTAGGCGCGCCTAACGTACAGTATTGTCAGGTTGATGGCTAGAATCCAACCTAATGGAGTATTAGTGTATGTAGGGAACGTTAAATTTGGTTGTTGGCAACCTTACTGCCTTCCAGCAGATTAACATTTGCTTTACATAGTGGGATCGGCCGGAAATGAAAACGCCGTAAAATATTTAAATTTAGTGTTGGTTTTTATAAAATTAATTCTAAACAACTTCGATAGAGTAATAGTGAATTAAAATTAATCACCTATACATTTACTAAGATTACTACCAATCCAGCATATGTTTATTTATAAAGTATTGAAGATATTTTACATTAGAAGCGGAAATACTGGAACAAATTACCTTTTCTACAAAACAAGAAGTTGTATAATAAACGAGTTTTTAGAGTCCCTAAAGTAAATAAATCGTTCGTTAAGCATTCATACCAATACATTGGGCCCAAATTGTTCAACTGTTTGCCTTTTGAGATAAAAAATTTAAAATTATTTTTTTTAAATTATAAGTTTGGATTTTTTGTATTGATGATACGGATCTATTAAAACTTAAATTGTAAAGATATTATTAATAGTCAAATGACAGCAGAATATATTAACATTACTATTACAATTTAAATTAACTGTTTACCATATAGTTTTGTGCTAGGATTTCAGTTATTTCTTATTTCTGTAATTTTTAATGTTTTTATTTTTACAAATTTATATTCAGAATATGCTAAATAATAATACATAATATAATATAATAGTATATGCTAATATAATATATAATAGGCTAAAAGTGCCAGTTTACATTCTTTGTACATTTATAAGATGAGTTAGTAATTTACTATAAAAAATACTTATCATTATAATATATTATTGATTTGACTGATAACTATTGTAATTAATGCCGGTAGTGATAAAGTATATAACTTACAGTGTTTTTGATTGTTTTCTCTGTGAAATAATTTTTTCTTGCAAGCGCCACAGATAGCGTTTTTTTCTATGTTGACTGGACTCTTGTTTTTTAAGTGAATTTTGTTTTTAGTTGATTTTTAGGTTAGAGTTGGCCACGCAGACTTGTTATTGTGGTCAACTAATATTCCTGTTTGTTAATTTTTTTCTTATTATACTGTATATTTTATACTGTATGTTGTGATTTTTAAAGGAATAAATTTCATTATTTCATGTTTCATTATTTCACTTACAGTGAAATTCAAAACAAATTTCGTTCACTGTGCCTCGCGTCTCTTATTTACACGGTCAGGATATAACGTACATTAATAGGATTACTTTATAATCTCATTTAAATTCGGATAGTATCAAGGTTAATAGAAAAATATTATAATTTTTAAATAATGATTCTTTTATTTCTTGTTACGAGCTGGGAATAGGCTGTTTCATAGAACGCCTATAAGTAAATCGCATATTTATCCTAAACTCCCTATTCAATCCTAATAATATTATAAATACGTAAGTTTCAATGTTTAGATGTTTGGAGGTTTTCCTCGAATCACGCTGAAAGTGCTATACGGATTGTGTGGAAATTTGAAACAGTATAGTTTTTGGTCTGAATTAACATTTAGAGTGCTTTTTACCACCCATAACACATTCATTTCACCAAATAAAGTCGAATTCAAATTGAAAAATTAGTTTGTTTACATTCTAATGTTATGATAAGAACGAAACGTATTTTGACAGCTGTTGACAGCTATGGTTCAACAAACTTTCTAAAACATCTGTTTTAAATTTGAATTTTATCAATAATAAGTAAACAGTTCTTGATCGATAGTGTAATGCAGATAATAAATGAAACATTAAATATATAAATTTTACTCCAGACTAATTAAACTCATTTAATGCATTAAATACTGCTATAAAACTAACCTTAATGAACAAAGCTATGAATGTTTTTACATAAGTTACTTTAAATTGGAGGGCTTCCTTGACATTATGATATTACATTTTAACAATGGCTTACGGAAATACAGAGAAAAGAATACATAACACCTTAACGATTCATTCTTTCCCTGGCTACAGTCCAAAAAACAAGTTGTAACGCAAAACTTCAATAACGATTATTTTGGAATGTTGTATAACCTTATTAAGGATATCCGCCTTATACCGGAATGACATAATAAGTAGGTAGGACTTCCCCCTAGGTCGTAATAGTCTTTTCAGTCCTAGCAAGCCCAACTATAGCAACACAATTTTGACCAAAATAGATTTCCGAGAATTATTATAATCGAACGTATATAGTATTTTAATCGAAGAAACATGGCAAGTTAACCTTTGACATAGTAGGTAAGTGAACTTAAACGGTCTTAAGTAGACACTTTTTAACCGAAGTAGGCACTTCGGTCCAATGTAAGTATACATATTTTTTTTCGTCAGAACAACAAGGGAAACTCTAATTTGGTACTGGAAATATCTTAGACATGAAATATATGACAAGGACTGTAAATATACGCTTTTTCACCAAAATAAGTTTCCGAGATTTGTGTTTTCTTGATCGGGATTACAAGGCAGATTAAGCTGTGACGTTATGTATATTATTAATTAGAACCAGACATGCTCCTGCACGTGCCAAACACGATAATAATAATTAAGTTAAACTCTGATACTACTTACCGCAAACTTAAATAATATCTACCTGATGTATGCCTACTTACGTTTTAAAATGTTTGTAGGACTCCCATCATATTGCATCATAATTACATTTTATAAGTACTTCGTTTCTAAAAATTGCGTGCGAAGGAGCGGGTAACAGCTAGTAACACATAAGATAAAGGCATATAGTTTACAAGGCGTACAAAACTCTCCTTGCTTAGGTTACTGTCTCTAGAAGGTGTTCCAATCTCCTCATTGTAGTACTTTGATGACTGATGATCTAATAAAGATGCGACAAAGAGTAAAAGCTGTAAAATAACATACTAAACCAATATTTTGAATAAGCTTTTATACTATGATGCATCATTGTAAGAAAAACCAACATTTTGTTTTTGTATTGGGTGCAACTCCATTTTAATTCTACTGAGGCACTGAATATCTAAAAGATTGTTTTTCTTTGTTTCTCAATAAAATAACACACGTGTATGTCAAATATTATCTTTATAGGATGAAAAGTAAAAAAAGCAAAATATAGTTCTTCCTTTACAAAATAATATTTGAACTTTTAAATCGATCAATGAAACTTCCAACTCTAATACTGAAGAGCATAAAAATAATTTTTCTTTCTGATTCCGCAAAAGAAATACGATAAAAGTTCAAATAAAAAAAAATTGCAGATGTATTAAGTTAAAATGTTTATATATTTTTATATTTTATAATCACAGTTATATTATTAGCAAATGACTCGTGAATGGCACATTGCACATTGTTAAAGTATTAAAGGTTTATGTTTACTCATCGCGGTTAGTTATAAATACGTAGAGAGACTGAGCACCCGGAGTGTCAGGAGAACAAATCGACATCTGTCAGTTCGGG